>NC_069506.1:45886013-46186013 GCF_027579735.1 Bombina bombina
GTAGAGGTTCTAATGCTCAATCATTTTGTAACAGTTTTTTGTATTTTTTTCCCATGTCACCATGTACCTATTGTTCATAACACTACAAAATAAATTGTCACTTTCCAAGTAAATGACAACAACAATATTAATAAAAATAACAATAATAATAACCCCACTATTTATCTTTAATTGTAGCCATGGAAACTCAAGAGCAGGCAAATACTACCTAAACTATAATGGTGGCTTTAATCGTCTCTCATTTTTCTATTATTTTTATGGTCAAGTGGGTATGAAATCTTAAAGAGACACTAAACACTAAGTGCATTTTATGTCCCTCCCACCAATTATGGGTGCCATCATTTTGGAACTTGGGCTTCACTGTAGGTATCTAAAGGAGAATTGCTGCACATGTGCAAACAGGTCACCACTGGAATGTAGTGAAAGACACATTTCAACAAAGCAGTACCCATAATTAGAGAGAGGTGTATGACATGTCATTAGTGTTTAGTGTCTCTTTAATATACAGTCAATGGACATCAAGGAGAAACATTTTTGAAGGTCCCTATACGTCTTTAGAATTAATTTTATACCAATGAATATAAGGGCCAGAATAGATGCTAGTTTGAGAATAACCCATTCTAGAAACCTAGATTTTGATGGCAGATAAGAGCCATAGGCCCAACAAGTCTGCTCAACATTTCCTAAAAGTATAAACTTATCTAGATCGTAGGATAGCCTTATGCTTGTCCCAGGCAGTCTTAAAGTCACCGAAAGGGTTTTTCATTACCACCTCTTGTAGAAGATTATTCCATTAATCAATCACCCTTTGTGTAAATAAGTACTTCCTCAAATTACTCCTGAATCTACTACCCTTCAGCTTGATATCATGATACCTTGTTCTTCAATTTTTCTTTTTATTTAAAATAATCAAAGCCTCAGCTTTACTAAGCCCTTTAATATACTTGAAAGTTGCTATCATATCACTTATTTCCCTTCTCTCCTCTAAGCTATAGATATTTAGGTCATTGAGCCTATCCTGGTAAGTTTTATTTTTTAGACCATGTGCCATTTTAGTAGCCCTCCTTTGCACAGATTTCAGTTTATTTATATCCTTCTGGAGATATGGCCTCCAGAACAAAACACATTACTCAAGATGAGGCCAAACTAATGATCTATAAAGTGGCATAAGAACCTTACTATTTCTGCTGCAAATACCTCTACCTATACAACCAAGAATTCTGCTGGCCTTACTCTCTGCATTACTACATTGTTTACTACATTTGAAATAATCTGAAATAATAATTCCCAAGTCCCGGTCCTCATTTATAGCAGTCAGTAAAGTGTCATTGAATATGTAATTAATGTTTGGATTTTTCTTCCCTAAATGTATAATTTTGCACTTTGCAGTGTTAAACGTTTGATCCCAGTCATTTGTCCAATCCTTCAATATTTGTATATCACTTTTCCTTTTTTCCACCATCAAACCTCCCCCCCCCCACCCTTGGAACATCTACTACAAATTTTTGTATCCTCTGTAAACAGACATTCTTTCCCCTGTAGCCCTTTGCTGATATCTCTGAAAAATATGTTAAACAAAAAAGGCCCTAGAAATTACCCCTGAGGAACAACTTTAGTAACAGCCCCCTTTGCTGACTGTACTCCATTTACTAAGACTATGGGGCCGAATTATCATTGTCTGGCGGACATGATACGCTGTAGCGTATCATGTCCACCAGACATTGCTGAATGAAGACAGCATACGCTATCAGCATTTAACAATGCACAAGCAGTTCTAGTGAACTGCTTGTGCAATGCTGCCCCCTGCAGATTCAACTGCACAATCGGCCGCTAGCAGGGGTGTCAATCAGTCCGATCGTATAGGATTGGGCGGATTGATGTTGGCAGCCTCAAAGGCAGCGGACCAGTTAAGGAGCAGCAGTCTTAAGACCGCTGCTTCATAACTGCCTGAAGGCTTGCGCGGAAATGGGGGCATCAGGGGCTGTTTGGACCTTGATAAACCAGCCCCACCTCTGTTTTCTATGCTTAAGACAGCATTTTACCCAGTTCACAATTTTGGAGTTAAGATACAGTTTGTGAATTAATTTGTTGTGTGGGACGGTGTCAAATGCTTTGCTGAAATCTAGATATGCTACATCAACTGCTCCACCCTGGTTAGATTATATTAGTCTGACATGATCTCCCTGAAGTAAAACCATGCTGATTTTGGTCCTCTAAATTGTTTGTCTTTATATAAGTCCTAATTCTTTCTTTTAAGAGACTTTCAATTAATTTCCCTACTACTGAAGTTAAACTAACTGGCCTGTAGTTACCAGATTCTTCCCTACCTGTTTGCAAGCAAAAGTTTAAAGGGACATAAAACCCATTTTTTTCTGTCATGATAAACATAGAGTGGACAATTTAAAAAAAAATCCAGTCAAGGTAGGTATGCTTAGGAGTTTGCATGTGTCTGGAGTACTAGGCATCAGTTTTGTAAGAATGATTTTAAAAATGTTATACCTTGCAAAAACACTGCTACCATCTAGTGCTCAAATACATTCTTACAGAACTGCTGTTGTATAGATATGTGCACTCTACCTACCTAGGTATTCTGTTCAACAAAGAATATCATGACAACAAAGCAAATTTGATAATAGAAGTAAATTAGAAAGTTGCAAAAAACTGTATGCTCTATCTGAATCAGGAAACTAGGATGGAACCAGCAAAAGACTTCCCATTTAGTACATTATTTCATTCATTTCTGCAACTAACCTGGGTCTCTAAAACATCAAAACTAATTAAAGGGATACTAAACCCAAATTTTTTTCTTTCATGATTCAGATAGAGCAGGCAATTTTATGCAACTTTCTAATTTACTCCTATTATCAAATTTTCTTTATTCTCTTGGTATGTTTATTTGAAAGCAAGAATGTGAGTTTTGATGCCGGCCCATTTTTGGCGAGCAACCTGGTTTGTCCTTGCTGATTGGACAGCACCAATAAACAAGTGCTGTCCATGGTTTTGAACCAAAAATTTGCTGGCTCCTTAGCTTAGATGCCTTCTTTTTCAAATAAAAATAGCAAGAGAACGAAAAAAAATTGATAATAGAAGTAAATTAGAAAGTTGCTTAAAATCGCATGCTCTATCTGTATAATGAAAGAAAAAAACTGGGTTCAGTGTCCCTTTAAAGATTGTACAATGAATTGAAGCTGCAGGTTATGTATGTATTATATAAAAAAGTTACAGGTAAAAATTTATGTTTTAGAGGAAAGGGCCATTTTAAATAACATTATTTTTTCTTATATGTCAGGGAATTCCATAAACAAGACATATATCCAAGACAGGGACATGTTGGAACAAGATGTATGCTTTATTAAAACAGACTCTTGGGAAATATGAGACAGGAAAAAGGTTTCACATTTAAGTAATATATTCCTTGTAGAAGCTTAGAAAGCTAAGTAGTAAAGATAATTCAGCATGGTCTTTAATAAGTGAAGCGGTTATATATATGGAAAGAGAACTACAGAAGCCTTTTTGTTTTCAACTGATTGTACATAAATATATACAGGATAGAAAAAGTAGACTTGGGTACCTGCCGAAATTGTTCCTGGGGGGCTGAAAATAAAATGTTCTAATTATATTAATATCAGTGTAGAGAAACAAATACAATATATATTTATAGTTTTGATTCCTACTCAAGGGAGTCAGGTAAATGACTTTCCATAAAACATATCATTACTCCTCATTTGAAAGAGGATTTCCTTTTCTTTCTCAATAGGCAACTTCAATATTGAGAAAGAAAAGGAAATCCTCTTTCAAATGAGGAGTAATGATATGTTTTATGTGAAAGTCATTTACCTGACTCCCTAGAGTAGGAATCAAAACTATAAATATATATTGTATTTGTTTCTCTACCCTGATATTAATATAATTAGAACATTTAATTTTCATGTGTTTATATGTATATATATATATATATATATATAGTCACTGAATGTGCACTCTCACTATATTGGAGGACAAACAGACCAGGGTTACAAATTGAACATATATCCAAATAAATAAATGTCACTCTCTGGATTTACAGTGAAGCAAAAAGTTCCTTTAATTCCTATAACGCAAGTTTTAGGGAAACAATTCCCTGAGGAAGGGGATTGTTTCCCTGAAAAGTCACATGATATGAATTAAAGGAACTTTTTGCTTCATTGTAAATCCAGCGAGTGCCATTTATTTTATTTGAAGTTCCTTTAATTCATATCATGTGACGTTTCAGGGAAACAATTTCCTGAGGAAGAGGATTGTTTCCCCGAAATGTCACATTATATGAATTAAAGTTACTTTTTACTTCACTGTAAATCCAGCGAGTGCCAATTATTTAATTTGGATACATATATATAATCTTTGGTTTACAAATATGCAAAATGTACATCATCAAAATCATTAAATCAAGAGAAATACATATGAGAATCCTTATTCTTGGTACATATGAGACCACACATGGGCTTCAAAATTATAATAACAATAAAGGCTACATTTGGACCTGAAATTAACAGATTAAAGGGATACTGAACCCAATTTTTTTTATTTCATGATTCAGATAGAGCATGCAATTTTAAGCAAATTTCTAATTAACTCCTGTTAGCAATTTTTCTTCATTCTCTTGCTATCTTTATTTGAAAAAGCAAGAATGTAAGTTTAGAAGCCGGACCATTTTTAGTTCACAACCTGGGTTGTGCGTGCTGATTGGTGGCTATATGCACCCACCAATAAACAAGTGCTGTCTAGGGTCTGAACCAAAAATTGGCTGGATCCTTAGCTTAGATGCCCTCTTTTTCAAAAAAAGATAGCAAGAGAACAAAAAAATTGATAATAGGATTAAATTAGAAAGTTGCTTAAAATTGCATGCTTTATCTGAATCATGAAAGACACAAATTTGGGTTTAGTATCCCTTTAATCAAGTGAAAAGAGAAACACTGAAGGGGAGGTGCAAAACGCGTCATGTCTAGTAAATCATTTGATCACCACTGACTTACTCTACAGTGTATACAATGAAGACAGCATACAGATACATGTTTGCATTGAACCTGATTGTGTGCTACATTGATATTGTTTTGTGTACCCAATATATTGTACATATTTGCACTTTACCAACAGTATTTTGAAACTTGCTTACTAAAGGCGGCAATAATTCTTCTTCAGTTTCATGAATCTGGAGCGTATGATCCATGCTGAAAGCCTGTAGGTTATTTATCTTTAAAACTCTGCTACACCGACCCGGAGAGCAGTAATACACTTATCACAGTTTATGGGCATTGAATGGAGCTATGTTTACCCTTTACAAGAGATACTTACTTTAGCAGTAAAAGGACTTTATTGATCCTGCCAGCCGGCAAGTCATTTTTTATGCATTTATAATTTATGTAATTAGGCTGTGTTTGGTGATAGTGGAATGAGAAATATATTGTGATTAAATGAGAACCATTATGTCTTGCTTTTTCAAAGGGATTTTTTTAAGCTCTTATCACTTTTTTGCTAAAATAATTATATTTTATGAGTCTGCACCACTATATGGTACTTAATAATATAACTGAGTGCACCCCAACTAATTTTATAGTTAAATTCTATAAATCCAAACCACAAGTACCAGTTTTGTGACTATAAAACCTTTTTATATACTAATTTGTGACATTATATTAGAAACACTTTTTGGATCATATCAACCTATATCATTACACGTATATTATCTTCTGCAATTATTTTGTTTTTCTTCTGAAGGTATTTTTGAGTTTATGACTGCTCAAAGCTGTTGTGTTCCAAATAAATGTTTACTAAATATTATCATTAAAAAGCAAAGCATGTCTGCAATACAAAACAATGCAGTTTAACATAATCACACTTTTCAAGTAGGATAATTTGACCAGTATACAAATTTATAGCTAAAAGTACTCTAGTAAGCAAACTCCTGTGGTGTATTCCCCCAGATCTGTTAAATTAAACATGCACTCAAATATTTATTTCAGTTGTTTTATGTAATGGGAAATAAAAATTCTCCTGTGCCTGTACCTGAAGCTGTTTTATTGCAATAAATTGCTTAAAACAAATTAACAGAATGATTTTAATTTTTTTGCACTTGTTAGGTTACCGTGACTGAAGACCTAACGTAGAGTATAAGGGTTAAAAAATTGTGCACCAAACACAAAATAAATGCATTAAAATAAAGTTTTACACTCATGTATACACCATCTGATAAAACTTATTCTCATAAATAATAATAACAATGTTTTAAATGGGTTACAAGTTATATGACAAGGTATTTGACTGGAAAGGGCTATAATGTATGTTTATATATATATATATATATATATATATACTGTATATATATATATATATATATGTGTATCTGTGTATATATATATATATATATATATATATATATATATATATATATATATATATAATGGGTTTGTGTGTATTTATGTGTTTATATATGTATATATGTATAAAATATTTATAACTACCTTCGGGTTTAGTGCAGTTGGTCTCACGCTGTGTCGGGTTAGCGCATGAGTGATAAGTGTTAGATTTTTTTCTCCAGTGTGCTCTATTGAATTCTATTGGGAGAAGTTAATGCAGTCACGATATCCAAAGTCCTGAAGTTAGCACGCATCAGGTTTTTACTTTCAACTTGAAATACTTGTTAGAAGTTTACTTTGAGTGGTGTTTGCATGAGAGCAAAAAATTATTTAGCCTGCCTAATTAGGTCTTCAATTAATTTCCAGGTGTATGTCATGCAATAAAATGGACATTTAGTCCTAATTAAACTTTCATAGTTCAGATAGAGTGAGCAATGTTAAGCAATGTTAAGAGACTTTTGTAATTACATATATTATCATATTTACTTTGGTCACTTGGGTCCAGATGATAAAAGGAATGTCAGAGCCTTTTTGGCCTAGACAGTCTCACAATCCGTGAGTCCAGCGATATTTTAAAAGCAAATGGGCTGACCCGCTCTATTCTCACAGGAGGTGCCTTCCATAGGAAATAAAATGGGTCGCAGTTTCAGCGAAAGTCCTCCAAAATTGTCAGTTATCTTGGATATTCAGCCCTATTTAACATTTTGTTAAAACATCACCATTGCCACAGTGCTTATAACACCAGGGCTATTGGGGCCTATTTATGATTGTGCAAGCGGACATGATCCGATATAGAGGATCATGTCTGCTGCACATCGATAAATGCTGACAGCATACGCTCTCTGCATTTATCATTGCACCAGTAGTTCTTGTGAACTGCTGGTGCAATGCCGCCCCCTGCAGATTTGCGGCCCATCGGTGGGTAGCAGGGGATGTCAATCAACCTGATCGTATTCAATCGGGTATATTTCTGTCGATTTCTGTCTGCCGCCTCAGAGCAGGCGGACAGGTTATGGAGCAGTGGTCTTTACAGAGCTTGATAAATATGCCCCTTAGTCTCCATTGTTAAAAAACATACCTAGTTAGGCTGTTGAGCAGTATTGCATTCCTGGGATCTAGCTGGTGATTTGAGGCTACACATATATGCCTATTGTTACTGGGATCCCAGATGTGTTCAGATAGTCCCAAGTAGTGCATTGCTGCTATGAAACACGCATTAACCATGTGTTTAACCCATTTACAGGGGTTATGGTGTTTTATAGACATGTGCAGCCGTGAAAAATTCGGTTCGGTTCGGATCGATTCGGACCGATTCGAATTTCGGTTCGGATCGATTCGAATTCGGAAGAAATTGAATGAATTTGTTTCGGATTCATTCGGATTCTTTCGGATTCGTGTGAAATTCGGTTCGGTTCGATTTGGTTCGATTCGGTTCTAATCGATTCGGATTTTCGGAATTTCGGCACTGTTAAGTGGGATGTGCTGTGTATTACACTAGTATACTGTACAATACTAGTGTAATACATGGCCATCTGAATCCATCCGAATCCATCCAAATCCATCCGAATAAATTCGAATCGATTCGGATTTATTCGGTAGATTCGGCAGTGCCGCAATTCGGAAATTCGAATCGATCCTAATTCGACAAAATTCGTCCGAATTTCGATTCGGACCGAACCGAATCGCACATGTCTAGTGTTTTATTATTGCACTCTTGTTTGCATATAACACATTAGAGCATTTACTTTTTGCATGTGTACGCAACTTTAGTTTCAACAAAAAAAGCCCAGCACTGACACATTTTTGTATGACAGAACAAAGGGGCAGTAAAAAGACTCTATTACTAGCTGTTGTTAATTCTAATATTAAATTTAAAGAAATATTAATATTTTCTCTAACGTTTTGTATATAGCAAGTAGTAAGTGTTTTTAGGAAGTCTGGGCCAGGTAAAGTGCACCAAAGGGCCCCAAAGTAACCCCGAGCCTTGATATTAAGGCAGCTGTTTATCAATGTACAAACTGCGTGTATGCCCTGGAGAAATGCTGGCGATGCTGCTTTCTGCTGAAGGTAATCTGCCGGCTTTCTATGGCTTTCACACGAACGCTTTGGAAAGCCACATCACAAAAGAAAGAAAAGCTTTGGGAAGTTAAGTCATGAATAAAAGATATGGGGAAAAAATAGCATACATTACATATTTTGCAGGGTTACCATATATGGTCCTAAATTGTTGCTAGAAAGAAATATGGTTTATAGGAAATAATGTATTTCTTTTTTTTTTTTTGTATGAGTATTGTAGTCTAAGAGTAACCCCTTCTAATTAGCTACAGTAGTTTACTATTTCATTAATGTTTGTTGCCAATTATGGGCTAGATTACAAGTGGTGCGCTAATTATAGTGCGGGGCGCAATCAGCATTATCGATTGACTGTGCTAACATTAGCACGCAACGATATTATAAGATTTACCAAAGAAGGTTAAGCTCGACCAAAACCGCTCAAGCGCAACCTATACTTTCAATGGATATTGAAAATAGTGCTCATATTACAAGTTAAAAGTTATAGGTTGCGCTCGAGCACAAGCCGAAATTGCACTAGAATATTTAACGCAACTTGAGACCTGAAATAAAGTGTATGGGTTAAAAAATATAATTGAAATATCTGATAAGTTTTTAAAATTGTTAAAAAGGGATATGGTATATGGCAAGGTGTATGTGTGTATGCATGTCTACATATGTGTATATAAGAGTATTCATGTGTATTTATGTGTTTGAATGTGTAAATATATATGTGCAAGCATACAATCACATAAATACACTATATATATATATATATATATATATATATATGTGTGTGTGTGTGTGTGTGTGTTCATAGATAGATGATAGATTGATAATAGATATATAGATAGATAGACTTTTAAGTCCTTCCTAGCCAAATACCTTGAAACATGCAATCATTTTAAACATCTATCTATCTATCTATCATCTATCTATCTATCTATCCATCATCTATATATATATATATTCGTGTAGACATATAAGTGTAAATATATATTTTACAAAAAAATATACAGAAATAATTATTTAAACATAAAAAAATATTTTCTAGTAGAAAGTAAATAGGTATGTGAAGTATTCCTTTGGCTTTAACGTAGTTGATCTAGTGCTGTGTTGGATTAGTGCGCGATTGATAACTGAAAAGGATTTTTTAAGCACGCTCCATAGAAGTCTTTGAGGAGAAGGTTGAGATATCCTGTGTCCTGAAGTTAGTGCTACTGAGTCTTTCGCTCGCATGTTGACTTTTTAATTTGAAACATGCAACACCCGCGTGAATTTCTTAACTTGAGCGCTCAAGCACAAAAAAAATAATTAGCGTGCCTCTTGTAATCTGTGCCTATGTGTTAGATACCTAGAAATTTGTTAAACACCTTAAAACTCACAGGCCGCTAGACAGAACTCCCAATTTATAAATATCCCGCAAAATGCAGAACTATTTGGACAATGTTTTAAATCAGAGCTCAAAAGCCTATTATGCTCGGCATGAAATAATCAAATTGACAAGACATTTCACAGCTTTAAATATCTGTATCTCTGTTAAAACTCAGAGCCTTCTGATTGGTCTATGGACAAGGTGTGGTTATAAATCAGCTGTGCTGCCATCTTGAAAGTCAGTCACTGGGTCAATGTTCATAGATTTTAGCATCTTCATTGGAAAATAAGTCACCTTTCAAAAACAAAGCAGCACACAGCATTCTTATAAATCTTGTATTGTCCCCTTGTTGTCATAAAATCACGGACAGAACTAGTACTATTGGTGCTGGGGAGCCCATCACAGTCAGTCTATACATAGGTATGTGCAGAATGTGTACAATCCTAATGCTGGGAAGTCTTTTATTAGTGCAGGTTGCAGGTCCATCTTTATCTATCTATTATCTAGCTATGTATCATCTATCTATTTATTATCTATCTATCTATCTATCTATCATCTATCTATTTATTATCTATCTAGCTATCATCTATCTATCAATCATCTATCAATTCTATCTATCTATCTAACTATCTATCATATATATCATCTAGCTAGCTAGCTAATCTATCTATCTATCTATCTATCTATCTATCTTTATTTGTATCTATATATATCTATCTATTTATTATCTATCTATCTATCATCTATCTATCAATCATCTATCTATTATATCTATCTATCATATATATCATCTAGCTAGCTAGCTAATCTATCTATCTATCTATCTTTATTTTTATCTATATATATCTATATATTTGTATATACTCAAAATCATTATATAGAGCAGCATGTATATTAATTACTGTTGCTTAGTACCTTTGGGGGTCCCAAAACAATTTTTGCACCAGGGCCCTGTGTTTAGTAGGTCAGCTACTACAGAAAACCTCTACATTTTTGGAACCTTTCTCCAGGGCTGCCTTAATTTAGATTATTGTCTTCTTATTATATTTATTTATTATAACCTTACAAATTCTTTTTCAAAACTAGTGAGTTATTTTCTTCTGCAGACTTTCATTAACTGCATTTTTGTGGTTCTCAACAGAAGAGCCACTGTAAGAAAATAGCCATTCTAAAGTCATTTGTAGCCAGTTGAGAGCATACATATTTAAGCAAGAAGGATTATAGGCTAATAAAATATTCAGTTCTATAGTTGCATTAGTAACTCATTTTTTATGATAACTTTTCTATGGCATCTGCATGGAGATATGCGTTGTTATTATTATTTATGGTGTAACATAAGCAAGATTACAAGTAATTAGATTAAACTCAGAATAACACGTTTAGATAAAAAAGAAATGTCTTTATTACAATAGCTTAAAGGGACACGAAACCCTATTTTTTTTCTTTCCCGATTCAGAGAGAGAATACAATTTTAAACAACTTTCCAAATTACTTCTATTACCTAATTTGCTTAGTTCTCTTGGTATCCTTTGTTGAAAAGCATACCTAGGTAGGTTCATGAGCAGCAATGCACTACTGGGAGCTAGCTGCTTATTTTTTGCTAGAAGCATTTTTGCTGATTGAAGTATATTGCACATATGTTTCCATTTAGAACATAAATGCACCAATCCAAATATTGATTTTTACTTTTCTATCCCTTAAAATGAGCATTGTAATACTCTAATTTGTTAAAAAGTCATTTTTTTATTACTGACCATAGCTTGTTATGTGTTTAAAACCCCAAAAAAGAGGATAATCCACAGTTAAAATCACAGCTAGGAGCTGCAAGAATTGCTGATCTTAAATGTCATTGATTGGCGCATAATGTGACTGCCACTCCTCATTGGTTCCTGTTTGGAAGCTGCAATACTTGAAAAAAAACTTGACTTAAAGGAATACTAAACCCATTTTTTTTCTTTCAGGATTCAGATAGGTGCTTAAAATCTCATGATCTTTCTAATTTACTCCTATTATCAATTTTTCTTTGTTCTCATGCTATCTTGATTTCAAAAAGCAGTACTGTAAGCTTTAGAGCTGGACCATTTTTTGTTCAGCACCTGGGTAGCACTTGCTGATTTGTTGCTAAATGTAGCAAACCAATCAGCAAGCTCTACCAAGGTGCTGAACTAAAAATGGGCCAGCTCCTAACCTTTTATTACTGCTTTTTCAAATCAAGATAACATGAGAACAAAGAAAAATTGATAATAGGAGTAAATTAGAAAGTTGCTTAAAATTGCATGCTCTATCAGAATCATGAAAGAAAAAACGTGGGGTTAGTATCCCTTTAACCCCTTAATGACTGGACCATTTTTCAATTTTCTTACCCTTAATGACAATGGCTATTTTTACATTTCTGCTGTGTTTGTGTTTAGCTGTAATTTTCCTCTTACTCATTTACTGTACCCACACATATTATATACCGTTTTTCTCGCCATTAAATGGACTTTCTCAAGATATCATTATTTTCATCATATCTTATAATTTACTACAAAAAAAATAATAAAATATGAGGAAAAAATGGAAAAAACACACTTTTTCTAACTTTGACCCCCAAAATCTGTTACACATCTACAATCACCAAAAAACACCCATGCTAAATAGTTTCTAAATTTTGTCCTGAGTTTAGAAATACCCAATGTTTACATGTTCTTAGCTTTTTTTGCAAGTTATAGGGCCATAAATACAAGTAGCACTTCGCTATTTCCAAACCACTTTTTTTCAAAATTAGCGCTAGTTACATTGGAACCCTGATATCTGTCAGGAATACCTGAATATCCCTTGACATGTATATATTTTTTGTTAGAAGACAACCCAAAGTATTGATCTAGGCACATTTTGGTATATCTTATTCCACCATTTCACCGCCAAATGCGAGCAAATAAAAAAAAAACTTTACATTTTTCACAATTTTAGGTTTCTCACTGAAATTATTTACAAACAGCTTGTGCTATTATGGCACAAATTGTTGTAAAAGCTTCTTTGGGATCCCCTTTGTTCCGAAATAGCAGACTTATATGGCTTTGGCATTGCTTTTTGGTAATTAGAAGGCCGCTAAATGCTGCTGCGCACCACACGTAAATTATGCCCAGCAGTGAAGGGGTTAATTAGGTAGGTTGTAGGGAGCTTGCAGGGTTAATTTTAGCTTTAGGGTAGAGATCAGCCTCCCACCTGACACATCCCACCCCCTGATCCCTCCCAAACAGCTCTCTTCCCTCCCCCACCCCACAAATGTCCCCGCCATCTTAAGTACTGGCAGAAAGTCTGCCAGTACTAAATAAAAGGAGTTTTTTTTTTTTTTTAATAAAAAAAATAAAATATTTTAGCTGTGATGGACTCCTGCCTTAGCCCCAACCTCCATGATCCCCCCCCCCCCAGCTCTCTAACCCTCTCCCCTATCTAATTGCGGCCATCTTGGGTACTGGCAGCTGTCTGCCAGTACCCAATTTGGCCAAAAACAAAAGTATTTTTTGCTCTTTTTCTTTTTTTGGGGGGTTTTCTGTAGTGTAGCAGCCCCCCACAATACCCCTACCCCCCTCCCAGATCCTTTTATATTATTAAAAAAAAAATCTTCCCCCCCCCCTCTTCCCTACTCATTGGTGTCAGTGGCCAGCTAATGCGCGCGCACGCGCGCACGCGCGCCCCCGCACGCTCCCAGTACCCGGCGTGCACATTGCACTTCTAGGAACCGGATGCCGGGTAGCGATGGGCCGCCCACCCGCCTCCCTGTTGCGCTCCCACCCACCAACGAACCGGCACCATCGCTACCGGTGCAGAGAGGGCCACAGAGTGGCCCTCTCTGCATCGGAGTCTTCTAAAAAGGTATTGCAGGATGCCTTCATATGGAGGCATCACTGCAATACCCTGAGAGCTGCTGGAAGCGATTGCGATCGCTTCCAGCACTCTCTTAGACAACTGACGTACCAGGTACGTCCATTGTCATTAACTACTTGTTAATGCATGACGTACCTGGTACGTCAGTTGTCATTAAGGGGTTAAAGGGATAGTAAACCCACATTTTTTTTTCTTTCATGATTCAGATAGAGCATGACATTTTAAGCAACTTTCTAATTTACTCCTATAATCAATTTGTATCAATTTTCTTTGTATCTTTATTTGAAAAGCAGGAATGGAAGCTAAGAAGCCAGCCCATCTTTGTTTCAGCACCATGGCTAGCACTTGCTGACTGGTGGCTACATTTAGCCACCAATAAGCAAGTGCAAACCAGGTTCTGAACCAAAAACAGGCCAGCTCCTAAGCTTAGATTCCTGCTTTTCAAATAAAGATACCACGTGAAGGAAGAAAAATTGATAATAGAAGTAAAATAAAAAGTTGCTTAAAATTGCATGCTCTATCTGAATCAAAATTAAACTTGCTTTTAAATTTTTTTCCAATTTACTTCTATTATCTAATTTGCTTTGTTTCTTTTGGTATCCTTTGCTGAGAAGCATATCTAGGTAGGCTCAGGACCAGCAATGCACCACTGGGAGCTTGCTGCTGATTGGTGGCTGCACATATATGTCTATTCTCATTGGCTCACCAGATGTGTTTAGTTCCCAGTAGTACATAGCTGCTCCCTCAACAAACATTGGATTTAAAGGGACATGAAACACACACATTTTCTTTTATGATTTAGGTAGAACATACAATTTTTAACAACTTTCAAGTTTACTTCTATCATCAAATTTGTTTCATTCTCTTGGTATCATTTGTTGAAGGAGCAGCAATTCATTACTAGTTGCTGACAGAACACATGGGTGAGCCAATGACAATCAGTATATATAGATATATGCAGCCACCAATCAGCAGCTAGAACCTAGGTTCTTTGCTGCTCCTAAGCTTACCTAGATAAAACTTTCGGCGAAGGATAACAAGAGAAGGAAGCAAATGAAATAATTAAAGTAAATTGGAAGGTTGTTTAAAATTGTATGCTCTGTCTAAACCGTGAATGTCTAATTATGACTTTACTGACCCTTTAAGCACGTAGATATATTCAAGAAGTGCCCAAGTTGCTCAAGAGTTGTTAATACGAACATGAGATTGAACGGAAGAAGAACTTCATTATCAGCTTAATAACCTGATTTGTTTTGGGATGCAATTTACTCATTCAATTTGCAGGCAGACAATTGAGGTGGCCGCCAAGTAATTAAGGTTAAAAAAAAATACAATCTTTCCATTATAGTGTCTTGTAGAAATCCAGGACTAGAACATTAGTCCTTTACCGTTTCTTATATATGCACTTCATACAGTGATTTAAACCAGTGAGAGGTGGGTGTCAGATGATAGAAGCATGAAGAATATAATCATTATCAAAACCATTATTTTTCTGTAATTATTAAATCATTAAATGCAAGTATTGTGTGATATAATCTTTTTTTCAGTATTTGCTACACTGTGGCATGTCTGTACTTCTCACAAAACAGACAATGATTTCATTGCCTGCTGTGTTACATATTTAATGTGGAAGCTGATGTGCTTTAAATTACATTAGGTTAAACACTGCAAAAGGCTTTGATAAGAACTAGCATATTATGATGCAGAGCTCTATCATAATTTGGCATTTGAAAATAGATCACATTAAAGGGACAACATAGTCAAAACTCTATTGCCTATCAGTACATTTTAGTTTTGATAAGAAATGTTTTTACAATAAACACGTATTAGCAAACTGATAGACTGTCTTATACAGCTTTTACCGTGCATGTGGTGTGAAAACATGAATGCCAATTATTTGCGTCCGTGTTATACGCCATCGTCTGCTCTCTGAACAAGGTGTCAGTGCTTATGCACATGAGATATGATCTACATTTTCTCTTATATATACGTATTGCAAAAATTGAAAATCACTGATGTGTGTATACCAGTAGTTACTGCTTATTCTATACTCTGTTTATATTCTTTACAAATAAATAGCTATAACACAATATTAATATGAAAAAAATATATTTTATGTAGGAATGTATCACACAGAAATATTTCAGAACCCCCCCCCCCCCCCCCGAATCATACCATAAAAAATGCCAAGGTGCAAAATTTAAAAGGAGAGCTCATATTACAAGTTAAAGTAAATGCAAATGCGTGAGTGCGTTTGCGATTTATGCTAGAAATATTACCGCAACCTTGAAGCTCTGGTTAATGGTTAACTGATAACACAAAAATAAAAAGTGTCAGTGCTCAAAATATGAGTACTCAGGTGTTTTAAAGGGAAAAAAAAGGTAGGCAGTTTCATGCTCTATCTGAATAATGAGAGAACAGTTTTGGGTCTCGTGTCCCTTTAAAGTTTCTATTCCAAATCCTGCTGCTTGATCAAGGTGATTGTTATTCAGTATATCCTTCACTAGATGCTGCGGTTCATTAGCTGTGTAAACCTAATTCTCAAACAAAAATGAGTCTTTAGTATGCGGCACTTACCTCATAAGATTGGGGGTAAGGAAAGTAAGTAGGAACCCTGACGGGGTCTGTTGTTATTATTATCCTTCATATTGGCTTCAGATATCACTGAAGAATTTTATAGTTATCATTACTATATGGAACAATAAGATATTCCCCTTCTTTACAAAATATTGGGTTGCTGTGGGACTTATAAAAAGAATAAGCAAATCTTAAAAGGACTTTGCACATTTTTGTACATATTTATGTGATATTTCTGTGAAATTCGGATGACCTCTTTGTGTTAAATATCTTTTTGTGTTAAATTCGCATCATAGAGGACCAGGGTAATGTCTAACGAAGTGCTCTCCATACACTTGCAATATATATATATATATATATATATATATATATATATATATAAATATACAGTATATTCCCCTTCATTCTATTGTTAATTAGTACACACACACATATATACAGTATATATATATTTATGTAGGGGCATATTTATCAAGTTCCGTATGGAGCCAGAAACACAAACCGATGTTCCATAACCTGTCCGCCTGCTCTGAGGCGGCAGACAGACATCGCCAGAAATCAACCCGATTAAATACGATCGGGTTGATGGACACCCCCTGCTAGATTGGCCGCGAATCTGCAAGGGGCGGCATTGCACCAGCAGTTCACAAGAACTGCTGGTGCAATGATTAATGCCGAGAGCGTATGCTGTCGGCATTTATCGATGTGCAGCGGACATGATCCGCAATATCGGATCATGTCCGCTCACACAATGATAATTCGGCCCCATAAACCGTCCCCTTTATTCATTGGAAAAAAATGTTTTGATTTTTTCCCCCCAAGATCTTGAGAGTGTTCTAACAGAGTTTAAAATGAACAGCAGTGCAGTTTAAAATATACTGGAAGCATTTTTGTAACTCGCTTTCATTTCCACAAATGCTATTATGAAAAATGTCTAATTCTGTACTGTGTGCCGCGGGCAATGCATATCACCCTGTCGTTGCTCTCATAGGATGTGAGATTGATGGAACCTATGGTTGTATGACTTTTTGTCACATTCACAGAAAAAAAAAATATTATCAAATAGATTTATTTTTAACTAGTTGCTTTTTTTAATGCAAATTTGCTTCCATTATAATTTAAAACACATTTAAAACATCCAATTCTTTCTAAATGAGATAAAACATACAGCATGCAGCAAACCACTTCCAGTTTAATGATATAAACAATTCATAACATAACAAGCAGTGTGTATGCCTCTGTTATCTTTTCATTTAACCACACATCCCATTCTGCTAGTCTATGTTAGCTGTAGAACCATAAACCCAATATGACAATATAGGAAAAGCAAGACCAGAAAGATATGCTACTAGTGTGCTGTATATCTGGTTGTTTGCATCCCTGAGAGACCAGTAATGTTCCATCTGATTTTACATAAAAAAAATCCCTTACTGAGAAAAATAATGAGCACAGGTCTGCAAAAAAGCTTGTTAACAGGGGCATGAATACTAGCAGCAAACCCTAGGAAGAAGGCAACAGCGATTCCCTAGCTGAGTGAGCTAGTTGCCGTACTTTGTCATCTGTCTATCTAGTTAAGATTGCAGTGTTAATCCACTGACTGAGTGCTGCTCTCTTGAGACTTTTCCATCTTAACTCTATCTCTAGTACTCCCCTAGAAGCAGATCAGTAATTCTACCCATAAAACTGCGCTCTGGTCCAACTTGACACAGGTTGATTGGATGCCCATTGTACTTCATTCAGTTTGGTTGTAGGCATGTCTGAAGACCTTTGCTAAGAAAGCTTCCTAAAAATATTGGAGGGTGGTACTAATGTGGGGTCATCATTTTTTACTGTGTATTATGGATTTTCTTATTTAATTCCTATTTCCCCTGTTTAATATTCTCCTTGACCTAAATAGCACATAACAAATAGGAATGGCCTGTTTACTCTGAGAACTAGGGAAGCTACACTATCCCAACTGCCCCTGGAACTGAGCTGTTTAAAGGGATAGTAAACCCCATTTTTTTCTTTCATGATTCGGATAGAGCATGCAATTTTAAGCAACCTTTAAATTTACTCCTATTATCAAATTTTCTTCATTCTCTTGGTATCTTTATTTTAAAACGTTGGAATATAAGCTAAGGAGCCAGCCCATTTTTTTGTTTCAGCACTCTGGTTAGCACTTGTGATTGGTGGCTACATTTAGCAAACCAATAAGCAAGTGCAACCCAGGTTCACAACCAAAAAGGGGCCGGCTCTTAAGTTTACATTCCTGCTTTTCAAATAAAGATATCAAGAGAACGAATAACAATTGAAATATGAGTAAATTAGAAAGTTGCTTTAAATGGCATGCTCTATCTGAATCATAAAAGAAAAAAATTGGGTTTACTATCCCTTTAATTAACTTTTTTGGCCAAATGTTCTGTCTACTAAAATATTATTTTTGGGCCAGCCAGTTTTTCATCTAGTCAAATCCTTAATGGCCTAGCCACACCCCTAACCAGCAGTAACACCCAATGAACACTCAACTTCCGTCAACAAAACACTTCCGAACCCACTTAAGCTGACTCTGCCCACGCATACACATAGTACCTTAGCCAATTTACTGGTTGTTGCCACCGCAAATGAACTTCAAGAACTTTCTTTAACACTATATGTTCAGCGCATGAAGCACATAACTTTGTTTCTTCATTCCAGGTTTGGGAGAGTTGGCACCAAAATCCAACCCAACCAGAGGCATCATCAAAAGATTCAGGAGCCATGGACAGACTATCATGGTGGGGTAAGGTGTTCTGGAAAGTGGATGGGTGATCAATGGTCAAGATCAAGCATTTATGGGTGGGTGAAACTGTACATATAAAGGGAATGGAAAATTGCAGGAAGGAGAAGCCGAACTCCTAAATGAGGAGGATCACGGGACAGCTGGGAGCCAATTCCAAGTCCCTTTAAGGTGATTATAAATGAGAAATCCCTTTTGTAAGTAAATAAATTATGAGATTCATCACGTACTCTACCAGACCAATACTCAAAATCTACCCAGTGCTTGTTTATTTTTTTGGCATTACAGAACTAACTATATTCAAGTCTTTAAAATTGTTGACAGCAACATTGCTATTGTGAGTATATAAGACTGCTATTATAATATGTAACAGTGGGGAATAACTGCTATATGACTATATTTTCTCTCATTTATATTCATGATTAGAACAAAAATAGCATGATATTTACACTATAAAAAATATTGCTATTTGCATTCTCCTATCATTATACATGAAGAAAAAAGCCACTCTAGATGTGCTGGGGAATTAATCCCTCTCCCAGCAATATTTTTACTTTTACAAAAATAAAAAAGATGGGAAATTTGAAAAACCTAGAAAAGGACATGTCAAAAGCATTTGTTATTTTAAGAGAAAGAAAATGACACAATTATTTGCAGTAAACACATCTGATTTCATAATATGTGCTTATGTGACAAAATACGCCTTTAGAGCAAGGAGCGATAAATAATTCAAGTAGAACAATTCTACTGTCATCCAAAGTCAGTGAATCCTTCAGGCAGTTTACCTGTAGGAGACCCATGGACTGAACATCTCTTGGGACTTGGTTGAAGGGAAATTGTCATAATTAAGTCCAAATCTTATGTGAAAAGTGCCCTATATTTTATTAGAGAAGTGCTCTAAAAATGGTTCTGTCACTTCATCATGGGAAAAAAAAAATGAACAAATGCTGATAATTTCACGCAATTACGACTGCAAAAAGTGTCTTATTTAAATAAAGAATATGTACTAATCTTAACAAATCTGCCTGATTAATGTGTAATTGTCATTAAGGAAACTAAATAGGAAATGCAGAACATTGATTTCATCATGAAAATGGAGATAATGTTCAGCAATTTAAACCCCATTATTTAATACATTGGAACTTTGTTTTATTTGGGTGCATAACAATTAATTTCATTTTGAAGCAATTTATGGATTAAAGGTGAAATTGGAGATCTAGGGAAATAGATACAATGGCAGATACCATTAAAGTATGTTTAAATGACTGCTAACTATAAAATAACATTAAAGGAACATTGTGCTAAATGTTCTGTCATCTCTATAAAGGGCATTATTTAAATATGTTTAAAATATTTATTTTACTGAATGTAAAATCTGTTTACTTTTAAACTGAAGCTAATACAGCTTTATAAAATGTGTACGTTATGCAAATGGCCATGGCTGAAACTCGCCATTGTATCTGCTACCCATGTGTGATGTTACTCTATACCTGCAAATGTATATTATGCTGATTATCTTCTTCTGTGTTCTACAGATTGATTTTTAAAATTGGACAATAGAAAAAAAGGTAAATTCTATTGGCTGATTTTAAAAATCAATCAGCCAATAAAATTTGTTTTGTTTTTTCAAAAATAAAAATAAGCTCTTCTATTGGCTGATTTCAAATTCAATTTGGCATCAGCCAATAGAATGGCCAGGACACCCCTATAAAAGGGGGAAACTGGCATTCAAGGATTAAGGTGCTTCGGGGACAGAATGAAAAGGAACAGACAGAAAGAGGAGGAGCCACCAAAGAGGACTGCCGTGGACTTGAACAGCCACCACCAAAAAAAGAAAATTAGAGGATTCCTGTGGGGTTCTCTTCAGTGATAGGATTTTTGAGGGGCTTTAGTTTTAATAGGGTTTTTTCTTTAGTATTTCGGAAAGGTGTTTTTTTTTTAGGGGTAGCTTTTTTAGGGGGTATTTGAGTTTTAGAATAGGTTTTTTTTAGGGGGGCTTTTTTATTTTTTAGGGTGTTTTAATATAAGGCTTTTTTATTTTTAGGTGCTTTTTTTACTGTTAGTGTTCATTTTAACTTAGAGGGTCTTGGGTTAGGGGTCTTGGGGGTTAGCAGTTAGGGGGTTAATAGAGAAGGGGGTTTATTTTGATTGGGGTTATGGCAGTTTAGGGGTTAATGGTGTACAGCATTTTTTTCAATAGGGGTTGTGGCAGTTTAGGGGTTAATATAGTGTAGCAGGTTTTTTTGCAATTAGGGTTGTTGTGGTTTAGGGGTTAATATAGTGAGCAAGGTTTTTCAATGGGGTTGTGGCACTTTAGGAGTTAATATAGTATAACAGGGTTTTGTGATGGGGTTGTGGCAGTTTAGGGGTTCATAACATAGGGCTGTGTAGGTTATAGTGTTATTAAAAAAATAAGAATGAAAAAATGTACTAAAGAAATGTATTATTTTAATTTGTGCAGACTGCTGTTCGTTTTTTGGTTCTGTACCGAATGAACAAAATTAGGCAATTTTTTTCATCCGAATCTGAATGCACATGTGTAATAAAATATAGTTTAAATTAATACACCTACACATCAGGCTTAACAGGACAGTAGACACCTTGTAATCACAGACTCTAAACTTACATTATTTGGAGTGAGTTTGCAGACCACAAGTCCAGCTACGGTCATTTGGGTTGTATAAAGTATATTATTTTGCAATCGTTATCAACTAAAGCCAATTAGGGAAATGTATGTAGCAGGGTTCCCCTTAATAAGCCATCAGTTTGTTTTTTTAAGTTCTAAGAATTAGAAAATCCATAAATTTCAGAGTTAAATTATATGAAAAGAGGTCAAAATAAATAAGGAAAATATATTGCAAAGTGATTTCATTACATATAACTAAACCTAGGATTAGTTTATAATTAGCAAAAGATTGATCACTTAACTAGCAGGGAACATGTTAGCAAAGAAATAAATTATCCTCAAGAGAATGCAGCATTTAACTGAGATATTTCCTTGTGGAAAAATGCCCTCTTTGCAGACTTTCTGAGACTTTATTAATTAGATTTTTGTCACAGACTTGTTTATCTCATGTGTCAAATGTGCCTGCCTGGCAGGAGAGAGGCACACAGATCCACCGGGGAATTTTAAGCTGACAGGGCTGTGACATTCTGAATCTCCATAAGGTTTATAATATCATTCACTATATGTCTCCTTGCAGGAAAAAAATAAAAAGACTGAAGTGGTCCTAGTGGCTTTGACAGTGCTGTGAACCAGCACAACTGAACAATTTCTGGTTCATGAATGAGAAGTGAGGTTAAGAGCACTACAAAAATCTGATACTGGTTTCATTGGCAAAGACAGTTAAGGCTCAATAGATTTTTGCAAAGGAATCTGTTGTGAATGACAAAGCAACTTAGCCCCATCCTCTTACAAATATGCCAAGATAATATTGACAGCTAGCTCATGCATGCTGCAATCCTGGCATATGCAAACTATAATTATATAAGATAAGTATTCTGTAAAATATTCTAAATAATCCATAGGATAAATCTATATTTTTTACAGTATGTAAAATACTTTTTATTAATATTTTTAATAGTTTATATTTAATATTTCAATAACTCGCATTAAAGATAGCAATTCTTCATGGGCGCTAACCCGACCACATTAGTCCTAAATTGCAAACCCCAATGCGCATTACACATATTTTAAATTCCTATGTTTTTCACATAGAAAATAATGTACTTTTTATTATTAAATATAAATTGAGATATATATATATATATATATATATATATATACTGTATATATATATATATATATATATATATATATATATATATATATATATTTGACAATGTCTATAGAAATAGATACACAGTTATAGGTAGATATATATATATATAAATATGTATGGTAGTCTTATAAGAATGATTCACTTTTGCCAATATTAATAATCACTTACTGTCACATATAATTCAACTTGCACTACATGTATGAAGAAGGAATGGTTGTAAATCGAAATCGTTGTAAATTGAAACCCAGTTTATAATGTAAGTCAATGGGGAGTGAGTGAGATAGGTTCCAGGCTCCTCTGAATATTGTCATAAGTAACACCTAATACATTATTTTTAAAGCTTTGAAATGAAGACTTTAAATGCTAAACAGCATTATAAGCCTAATAAAATAATCACACAACACAGAATATATAATTAAACTAAGTTAAATGAACAAAAACATTTGCTAAACAGCATTAGAAACCTAATAAACTAATCACACAACATAGACTTCACTTGCATTTTTCTGCAAACAGTTCTTTCTATGCATTCCAATCTGGACTGATTTATAGACAGGAAGATCTTGTTCCTTTGAAATCTGCTCGATAGCTCAGATCTGGTTAAACTGATTAATTTCAGCTTGCTTGGCTTGCTGCAACACAAGCGGACAGCTCCACCTACTGGCTATTTTAATAAATGCACTGCTTCTCAATGCTTTTCAATAGCAGTCACATGAGTGGAAAAAAAGGTTGTTATCCTGAAACGGTGTAAATTGAACCGTTGTAAAATGAGGGCCACCTGTATATATATATATATATACTATATATATACACATACATATATAAATAAATAAATAAATATATACATATATATATATATATATATATATATATATATATATATATATATAAAACAGTGTTAAAAATGTATCAATCCACTTATAATCTAGGCCAATGTGTTTCACGTTTCAAAAATTAGACGCTACTGTTATATATATTAAAGGGATAGGAAAGTCAAAATTAAAGTTGCATGATTCTAATAGAGCATATAATTTTAAGACACTTTTAAATTCACTTCTATTTTCAAATCTGCTTTGTTCTCTTGATATCCTTTGTTGAAAAGGAATATGCAAATATCCTACACTAGTGAGAGCTAGATGCTGATTGGTGCCTGCACACCTTTGTGTCATGTGATTCAGCAAGCTGCCAGTAGTGCAATGCTGTTCCTTCAACAAAGGATAACAATATAATTAACCAAATTTGGTAATAGAAGTAAATTGAAAATCTGTTTAAAAATTGTATTCTCTATCTGAATCATGAAAGATAATTTTGAGGTTTCCCGTCCCTTTAAATGAGAACAGCACCTCCAGTACTTCTTCTTCCATGGGGAAACATACATACAGATACAAGTATTAATAGTCCCTGTATGGAGTGTAAAGTCATCATTCCATTCCAACTTTCTAATTTACTCCTATTATCATTTTTTCTTTGTTCTCTTGGTATCTTTATTTGAATGTAAGCTTAGGAGCCAGCCCATTTTTGATTCAGCACCATTTAGACACCAATCAGCAAGGTCTACCCAGGTACTGAACCAAAAATGGGCTGGCTAAGACTACATTCTTGCTTTTTCAAAAAAGATACCAAAAGAACTAAGAAAAATTGATAATAGGAGTAAATTAAAAATTGCTTAAAATTGCATGCTCTATCTTAATCATGAAAGTTTAATTTTGACTAGACTATCCCTTTAAGGCCCATATCAGTGCATCTAGAGACTTTCAGGATCATCCCAACGTGAAGCATTTGGTTTAAACTTTTTGGCAAAAAAAAAAAAAATAGACGATAACAAAACCAGCCTGCATCACTATAGGACTACAGACTACTGTGGGGCAAGATCTTCAACCTAGATTCCATCTGCTCTTGCCTGGTGAGGTGCCAACATACTGCTAAATATTTGCCATAAGTAATCTATATTCTCGTTTGCAATTTGCATCTTGTAAGCTTTTGTCTTGGAGTGGGGAATTCACAATAAATGTTTACTTTTAACGTGAGTTGCACTTTCCATCTTTTTGTTTGTACATACAATATATATATTAAGGTCAAGAAATCCTATTTTGTTTTAGCAGTGATCCTCGTTGCAATAAATAAATATATTACTAAAATGTGAACATATAAATGACAACATGTGCAGCAAAGAGTTGTTGAACACCTAAGCTTAAATAATCATAAAAATATTGGCTTATTGTCAACTAAAAAATGATTCAAGTTGTTGGTTATATTTAAATAAACAAAGTAAACATCCAGATGGGAGGTATTTGCCTCCCTCTCCCCCCCCCCCCCATCCACTGGAAACCAATGTGGTGATCCGTAAATTACCATACGTATCTTAGTTGTTTCTCCTAAATTCTGCTAAATAGCTCTAGTTGTGATTTCCAGCTGCATTAATATATTTGGGCCCTATTTTTAAATGATCTAAAATTACAAAATTAATCAGTCCTGAACATTATATAATTCCATCATCTGATTTACTATTAAATTTGATAAGGTGAATGAAATGTCATCATCTCCTTTTAGCTACTGTAAGAAGACTGGCGCCAATCGCCATGTTTATATCCTTATTTCAGTCTAATTAACTACCATCACCTGTGAATATAACTATTCTATGTAATGAAGGTTTTCTCGCAGTTTTCTTGACTATGGCATTTTTTTATTATCTGTTCATGGTTTCCTGTTTGATTTTCTATATTTCCATATTCTTCTCTGGCTGTCAGTACTTTCTGTATTTTCAGACTTTACAATATGTGCTATTTTGCTACAGCAAAAGACTAGATTCCATTTCATTTTAGAATATGTCTAATGAGATACACCTACCACTGCTAACTTTAGATATTTATATTGTTCCCAGTTTCTTTAATCAATTTTGTTCATCAATCTTTCTAAAATCTGTAACAGTTTTAATGTAGTTAAAGAATGTATTTACCCAATTACTAATACTTGGTGAGCACTGGGCTATAGACTCTCTTCTACTATATATTCACTGTTTTTGACTTAGAATCTAATATGGCAACGTTGCTCTTTCTGCAATACAGAATTGTTATTGTTTAAAAAGATAGATAATCCCTTTATTGCCCATTCCCCAGTTTTGCATAACCAACGCAGTTATATTAATATACTTTTTACCTTTGTGATTACCGTGTATCTAAGTCTCTGCAGACTGCCCCATATCTCAGTTCTTTTGACAGACTTGTATTTTAGTTAATCAGTGTTGACTCCACGGAGTGAGCACAATGTTAACTATATGGCACAGTCTAGATGTGAAAAACTGTCAAAATGCACTGAGATAAGAGGAGAACTTTAAGGGCTTAGAATTTAGCATATGAGCCTACCTAGATTTTACTTTCAACACAGAATACCAAGAGAACAAAGCAAATTTGATGATACAAATAAATTGGAAAGTTGATTAAAATTGCATGCCCTATCTGAATCATGAAAGTTTAATTTTGGCTTGACTGTCCCTTTAACAAATTATTTATATAACCTCTCCACTCATTAAGAGACTCTGTTAAAGCAGAAACAAAACAAAAAAATTCAACCTGCAGTGAAGCTTGCTGAGAGAACCATTTAGATTCAAAATAATCAAAGATGTTTACCTTCCAATTAAAAAAGAAAGAAAAAACAGGCACACGATATGCATTTATGCTGAAAGCTGCAATTCTCATGAAATAGCATTGCATTGCCCTTAAAACAGACGTCATGCTTTCAGTAGAAGCAGTTGAAAAAATGCAACAGGTAGCTTCCGTAGTTCAATATGATGCTGTTGTTCACCTGCTGATCATAATACATTAAACAATTGTGTTGATCATGGAAAGCAGAAATTAATTCTGAGCAAACAAATAGTTAAAAACTGTTTAAATAATGAATAAGATAATACTAGTTTTGTGACCAAATTATTGTAATACTACTGAGTTAGCTTTACTGATCTCAAAAGTAACAAATACAGTTATAAAGCAAATAACAATCAATCAGTGTCTAGAATAGAAAATACATATACGGTATATAAAACCTCATTCAGTTTGCTGCAAGTCACCTTTTGAAATGATGCAGAGTCAAAAACATTGACAGACCTGTAGAAAGATGATGTGAAATTACCACAAATTACCACAAATGTGCTACAAAGTAGAAGAGATCAGTCTACTCCAGAATTTTTATTGTTTAAAAAGATAGATAAACCCTTTATTACCCATTCCCCAGCTGTGCACAACCAACACGGTTATATTAATACACTTTTTTACTTTGTGATTACCTTGTATCTAAGCCTCTGCAGACTGCCCCCTTATCTCAGTTCTTTTGTCAGACTTACATCTTAGTCAATTAGTGCTGACTCTTAAATAACTCCATGTGAGTGAGCACAATGTTATTTATAAGCCACACATGAACATGAACTAGAACTATGTAGCTGTGAAAAACTATCAGAATGTACTGAGATAAGAGGTGGCCTTCAAGACTTAGACATTAGCAGGTGAGCCAACCCAGATTTCGCTTTCAACAAATCAAATTTGATTATAAAGGTAAATTGGAAAGTTGTTTAAAATTGCATGTCCTATCTGAATCCTGAAAGTTTATTTTGACTAGACTGTCCCTTTAAGTTTGGGGTTGTGGAAAAGTCTAGAGCACCCAACTGCTTTATATTTTGCAGAATGTTCTTTACCATTCCTTTAAGTATCAGCTCCACAAAGTGAAACTTGAAACCATCAAAATCCCCTATAAATGAAAGTCAATTTCTCCATACCACCATAGAATTATTCTTTGTGTGATATGAAAAGAAGAAAAAAATGCTATCAGTGTAAAAGAATAAGCATAGATTTTCAAGCTTCTGATATCACATGCTGCATGAAATAACAACATGAAAAGTATCATTACTAATTCTATTAAAAACTGGTTGAGCGCTAGAAGGTCATTATGAATCTAGTCCCTACCAACAGATAGAACATACGTAAACATACATAGGGTGAGGGAATTTCATGAGATGATGGACCTAAATGAATAAACCTTCCTATAAGATTAACCTTGAAAATATAAGAAAGGAACGCAAGGATTTTCATGGTAGTTGTAAATAGATTAACTTTGTGTATTCTTCGCTCCTGATGGGATCAGTAATGGGGTGTGCCCAGACTAGGAGGGCAGTGTAAGGGGATGGTGCCTTTCACCCCATGGGGAGATAAGGAACTCCCTTGTAGGTCGAAATGAAGTTAAAGAAAAAGAAACCTATCACTTTGGTGGAAGAAGAAGTGTAGGCAGCATCTCCATCTTGTCCACCCATTGAGATGTAATTTGATGTTACACAGCCAGGGGGTGGTGGTGCTAGCTCTCAATTTAACATTTAACAACAGAAATGGTAAGAATGTGCCATTTCCAGATGGTGAGATTACAGCCATGTTTGGTCAACTGGGGGAGTTGGGCTAACATCACTGGGTTTTAATGAAAATCTGTCAGTTATAATATTCTTTATATTTATGTAAGTTATTTGATGTAAATATAAATATATATATATATATATATATATATAAAGCAAAAGAAAAACTGGCTATAAACTAAGCGCTTAGAGTTGAGACCACCCAGAACATGTGATAAGTAAAAAAAAAGGGCATTACTACCTATGATGAGGAAGGTTAAAACAAACAATTCTTCAAAACACGTAAGGTGCTTATGTACATATAATACAATATGTGCTGTATCCAGCTCTTCTGTTTGAAGTACCCGCTGTCAGCAGAGACTCCGCTAGCCACTGGAGGTTACCCTGGATGTACTGCTCAACTGATATTTTTGTATGACAAGCCATTGAGGTTCAATTTTGTAAGTGTGTTTTAACCTTGTTTACTGATTTGTTAATAAAATGTTGTTGCGCTATTATCCTGTGTATGTTCTGTTTCCCACATACTTTTCCCACATACCTTGACTGATTGAGGTCTGACCAGTAAGCAACGTGATGTTAACAGGGATTCGTTTGGAGCCCTACAGTCTGTTTCTCCGCACTTGGCTCACCGTACATGATTAAGGTCCTCTATCGATCGACCAGTAAGCGACTTGACATTAACAGGGATTCGTTTGGAGTCCAACAGTCTGTTTCTCCGCACTTGGCTCACCGTACATGATTAAGGTCCTCTATCGATCGACCAGTAAGCGACTTGACATTAACAGGGATTCGTTTGGAGTCCAACAGTCTGTTTCTCTGCATTGTGCTTACCTCTTATGATTGAGGTCCTCTATCATAAGTAGATCCCCATAGGGGCTTCATATCTTACACCTCTTCACTTTTGTGCACGGATCTCCTCCACGATTTCTACCACTGGTTTTTGATGAAATTAATCTTACTGCCACATATCTGGACTCAAATGCTCATATGTGTTCATATGACACACACTTTTTTTTACTTATTACACGTTCTGGGTGGTCTTAACTCTAAGCACTTAGTTTATAGCCAGTTTTTCTTTTGCTTTATCTCTATCAAGAATATCTTGGAAGATATTCAACCCTATTGGCATATAAACTTACAGCAGCTGGCATTGACCTCCGCCTAGATACAATATATTATATCATCAGTATTATTTTCTCTCCATTTTTGGTATTGTTAGCGTTTTTCTCTCCTGCCATATGTTTCAGCCCTAACAGAACATTGTGTATTATTGTGTATCACTTTGTACTCATATTTATATTCATTCCATTTTGTGGTTTTGCGCTCCTAATATCAAAAGCTTATATCCCCACTTGTTGGAGATATATTCTACTTTGTTCACACACACATATATATATATATATATATATATATATATATATATATATATATATATATTAATAAACATGCTGTGGGCACCTTTAAGACCATGCTAATGTGTGTTGTGGTATATTGGCTTGGGAAGTATTGAAAACTTGACAACTCAGGGGTCACAAAGGTTTTAAATAAAAGTAACCTTCATGTCTTGAAATAAAGTTGTAGGTTTGCACTTGTATATGAGATGTCTCACCACCTTTGTTAGGGTATGCTATTAAAAATTGCAAAAGTTGCATTGCACAGCTGGCATGGGAATCAGAAATAGTAAGATAACTTTAAAATGTAAATTTAAAACTATTGAAAACTTGAAATATAATAAACAAAAATAGCACAAACAGAAATATTAAAATAGATGGGGTTTCTCAGTACTCACAAAGGACACATTTTACTCTAAATGAACAATCGCTAATTAGTAAAGATTTCCATTTTACACATACATTGATATTGTTTTATACAAGAACAAAACAAAAGAGACAACTTTGGATTATAAAATGAAAATAATGTTTAATACAGTTAGCAATGTCTGAATACAATTTCATTTTTGCTTGTTGCCATGAATTGAAAGATGCTAAAATAAAATCAGTAAACAATCACAGGATAAATATATCATATAAATAGATTTTCATGTCTGAGAACACAGTTTAAATATATTAATTACATATGGACCTTTTTAATTCAAAATTTATTCATTTAGGATTTTTTGACCGTTAAAGGGAGTGTCTAGTCAAAATTAAACTTTTATGATTCAGATAGGGCATGTAATTTTAAACAACTTTCCAATTTATTTTTATCAACTCTGCTTTGTTCTCTTGGTTTTCTTAGTTGAAAGATAAACCTAGGTAGGTTCATATGCTATTTGATAAACCCTTGAAGGCTGCCTCTTATCTTAATGCATTTGACAGCCTTTTACAGCTAGAGGCCATTAGTTCATGTGTGCCATACAGATAACATTGTGCTCATGCCCGTGGAGTTACTTATGAGAGGGCACTGATTGGCTAAAATTCAAGTCTGTCAAAAGAACGGGGGCAGTTTGGAGAGGCTTTGATACAGGGTAATCACAGAGGTGAAAAGTATATTAATATAACAGTGTTGTGGGTAATAATGGGTAATAATGGGATTATCTTTCTTTTTAAACAATAAACATTCTGTAGTAGATTAAAGAAGCTGTGCAAATATAGCCAGCAGAATAAATTACACTCCCAATTGGGTTTAGGAGAAATAAAATGTTAATTTTCAATTGTTCTCTCTAAGGACTTGATTCTTTAAAGCTCTCTAGAAGAATGCTCACCAGTCCCTCTTTTTTACCTGGAAAACAGGGTGTCTCGCTAAGGGGCGTATACTGCCTTTTTGTATGGGAAGGAGATGCATACATTATAAAATTTGTCATTTAAAATCACACAAAATGAATAATTGAACCATTCACACAAAAATACATAGGAAAAAATGTATTGTTCTTCAAAAATGTGTGGGCAAATTACACAGGAATAAATCGTATAAACTATTCACAGCATAAATCGTAATTTAAGTACACTGGAAGTTAAAAAAAAATCAAGAAAATCATACTTAAAAGTACAAAATACAAAGCATAATTGTTGTTTTTTGTAAAATGGGCTGAACATGGAAAATCCATGGGCATATATGTAATTTTCTCTCAAATCCCAGCATAGTTCTATAAACATTTTCACACTACATCTCTTACTGTTTTTTTTCGCTAGTTCCAAAGTCGTTAGTTTTCACCAAAATACTCAAAACACTAAGGGTCCCATGTATTTAGAGGCGGGCGGTTAGCTTCTCAACTTGCGAAGCTGTCCGTCCGCCTTCGCTACATACGGATCTGTTGATCCGCTAGCCCATATGTATCATTACACACTCATCAGAGTGTGTGATGCCTGATCCTTCATTTGCGCGACCAATCCCGCGAGTGAAGAGATTGTCAAAACATACTTCCCCTCCATTGCAAATTTTTACCTAGCAGAGAGCTCTAAATATTTGTATGTGAGACATCTAGCCACTCGCAGGGACAGACCGTTTATTTTATAGAATTTGACAAATGTTGGAGTGGAAAGCCACGTCTTAACCGGCATTTTTTTTAGAATCAGGGCCTAAGTATTGGGCTTTGATAAATAGACAGAGAAAATATAAAGAAACGTGTATGTACAGAAAGTGATAAATTAAGGAGATCTGATTTTCCTGCAAGAACAACCTATCCTAATGTGTGGTGGTTTCAAATAAGTACACTGTATATTTCATGTGTAAAAATGAACCTAAAGAAGGGATTTATCACACAATTTTTTGTATCTATAGCTGGTATAACAAGTCACATTAACACTTTAAGAGAAAACCAATTTTACAGTAGACTGTCCCTTTCTAAGTCACTATATGTGTCAGAAAATCTTGTAGGAGGGTCAAGATTTGGAATTCCATGAAATGGACTCCTACCTCTCAAGGAAAGTGGGATACAATTAATTTTTTAGATTTAAATTACAGGAAAAGCAGTCAAAAATAAAAGTGTGTTAGAGTTTTTTCCCAATGTCAAAAATCATTGTAAATGTAATAGAGGAATGTTTCACTCTGGACTGATTAGATACCAGCTACTGATGAAACGGTTACTGACTTTGAGTAAAGTCTCCAATTCAGCTATTCACTAATGGCAGGTTCATTCCTAAAGTCACCTGTTACAACCAACTCAAATTGACCAAGATGTCTCAATTTAGTTTTGCTAGAAAACAACTTGCCGATGCAAGTAAAGCAAATTTACTATCCACAAAGCACCAACTACTACAGAGCCCCACAGGTAACACAAGATTTTTTTATAGATTGTGAGCACATTTTGCTAAATCGTGCTCACAATTTAGATAAATCTTGCGCACAATTTAGCTATATCATGCGCATGATTTATAATTAATTATAGTCATGCTATTCCACCTTAAGCATGAATCCTCCTACTTACAGATCAGGCTCGCCAGATCTGTGCACCTCAGCTTCAGTCATATGGATTTCTAAAAGCCCCATGTTAGCATTATGTTATGTGACAAACAGTATATTTAGCACTGCAATGCTTACAAAGCATATTTATCCTTTTTACAATACAATGCTATTATATTCAAATTAATGGAGGTGAAATAGGTGTACATAAATTATATATTGAACAGAAATTAGTTAATTATTCAGGTTAAAAACTGGTTTCTCAAAACAAAATAGTTGTGTTTCTGTAAAAAATTATGAATTGTACAATTTCAAATACATATTTTTCTGTTATTTCTCTATAAAATATTGTCTCCTTACCTTTGTCTTTTTTAAACAGGGTAATGTTGACAATTCATTTTTTATTAATATTATGGAAACATCCAATTTGATTCCATTACCTAAAGAAAAAAGTCTGTGTTATTGTACACACAATGCTGTGCATTTAGCAAAATCGTGCTCACGGTTTAGCAAAATGTGCTCACGATTTAATAAAATGTGCTCAAGATTTAGCAAAATATGCTCACTATTTAGCAAAATGTGCTCACCATTTAGTAAAATGTGCTCACCATTTAGTAAAATGTGCTCACCATTTAGCAAAATGTGCACACCATTTAGCAAAATGTGCACACCATTTAGTAAAATGTGCTCACCATTTAGTAAAATGTGCTCACCATTTAGTAAAATGTGCTCACCATTTAGTAAAATGTGCTCACCATTTAGCAAAATGTGCTCACCATTTAGCAAAATGTGCTCACCATTTAGTAAAATGTGCTCACCATTTAGTAAAATGTGCTCACCATTTAGCAAAATGTTCTCACCATTTAGTAAAATGTGCTCACGATTTAGCAAAATGTGCTCACCATTTAGTAAAATGTGCTCACGATTTAGTAAAATGTGCTCACGATTTAGCAAAATATGCTCACGATTTAGTAAAATGTGCTCAAGATTTAGTAAAATGTGCTCACGATTTAGTAAAATGTGCTCACGATTTAGCAAAATATGCTCACGATTTAGTAAAATGTGCTCAAGATTTAGTAAAATGTGCTCACGATTTAGCAAAATGTGCTCACGATTTATAAAAAAATCTTATGTGACAGTCCTCTGGGGCTCCGTAAACTACAGATCAGCTTGTAAATTCTAGACAACTATAGGCTACAAGTTTGTGATTTCAAACTGCTCAGTCTCTATATACTGAGTAGCCAATTTAGGCATAGCTAAAACAAGTTCTGATAGTATTTATTATTAATGTGTTGTAAATTAGCAAAACAAAACTTGTTTTCTTGCAAAATGAGCACTTAGAAATTCTCCATGTAGCCACTGCCCTCCGATTGATAAAGGAGCTGACATGTTGGCATAATCAGTGGATATATGAAGTAAAAATGTGCCTGATTTTTCAGCCAAAATGCAGTTTTGCTAATCCTTTAATACTACAGCACATCTGTTACAATGGGAGAGATACCCTTATAAAATAAAGGATTACTAAATTCCCAGTTAATGTTTTTAGGACTGCTGTCAATCATTCTTTTTTGCTTCTTAATTACTGCAGAATCTTGGATTGGGCTCCTATCATTAAGTAATTACTATGCATAATAGCAGATTTTTTTTCCCAATGTTTGCACAGGAAATTCCCCAAGAACTATATTGTGTAAGAAAAACTTTTTTAGAAACTAATTCCTGTTTTATTTATCATACATTTTGCTGACAGAAAATTAAAAATGTATTTGTAAAATGCACTACAAAACTACAAATAATAATTTATCATTGCAAAATATCCCAGCTGATTCACTTTCAGGAAACAGTTTATAACTAAAAAATCTTTAAAATATTTCTCAAAATAAAGAGAAAGTTGTTTAAATTTAAAGGGGTTTGAAATCCAATTTTTTTCTTTCATGATTCAGACAGAGAATACAATTTTAAAAGATTTTCCAATTTACTTCTATTATCAAATCTGCTTCATTCTTATGTTATTCTTTGTTGAAGAGATATCTAGATTAGGTAACGTGCACATGTATGGATCACTACATTACAGGAAATAATGCTGCCATCTAGTGCTCTTGATAAATTATAACATTGTTGCAAAACTGCTGCCATGCAGCATACATAAGATAGTTATATTGTAAAGAAACGGCCGCCGATTGCAGGAAGGAGTGAACGAGTGCACAGACCATATTAGTGGGTTGTCGATCATGACGTCAGGATAAAAAGTTCATAAACGTTTTTTTAATAGTTTACACGGATCGTTCAACATTCACAGTAAGTGCATTTTATTAATTTAATATTGGTAATTAAGTATATATAATCGTTATATACACAAAAATGTTTTTTACAGTAATCCTTTAAATGCTAGCGGTACCGCTGCGACTTGTAATACGGGAGACCTGCATATTCCGAGCGCAATGGCCAATTTTTCAACAGTATCGCCGTACTGCAACACTTGTAAGCTTGCTGTTAGTGTTTATAATGCATTTCATGAATGAAAGTGCCCGTCATTTACTTTGTGCTTACAAATATTATTGATATAATCGATAAAGTCTACCATCACTTTAAGCATGTAGTGAATATGTTTAAAAATAAATGAATAAAAAAGAGCATTTTATTTTTACACTAATTTTTCCCTTTAATAGCATTTAACATAAAACTCTATCTCAATAACATATTTTAGCTTTAAATAATTTAAATAAGATTATAGACAATAGCTTTTTCAATAACAAATCCCCTTCTTCATTTCCTTTTCACCTGGCCTAAAACAAAGCTTTGTACAGATTTTCCAGGCATACTAAATCATACTAAAATCATATATCTCTTGCTATGAAAGTGTATGATTTATTACCTAAAATTACCCAAATTAATATATGGTTGACTTATAACATGCAACATAAATTAGAAAATTGTTGAACAATACTTTCTATAAAAATCTGCTTGTTGTGCACATACGGCTATAGTTATGTGGGGCTTTCACCTCCTAGGCAAAAATATGTATCAGTAATCTCATGGAAGGTGTGAGTAAATTAAAGCTATGGAGGCAGGAATACCATTAACAATCCAAATAAATTGATTCAAGATGAAGACAAAACACAATTGTTCATGGCATCTTGCAATTATGAGAGATTTTCTACAAGTTACCATTTCTCGGAAGAGAGGTAATTCTTTTAGGAAGAGATACAACATGAACATGTTATAACTAGATATATTACTGCAGTGTTAGCAATTTTATTTTTAGCCAAAATGACATACTGTGCTGTGTCATTAACCTTTTAATATGAGTTACTTCTACTGTTATCATTGTTATCTTACACTTATCTATGCTCTTTACGCCACAAGTAAATCTGTGATATAATTCATATAAAGTCATATTTTTTTTAAGTCCTCAAGATTATACTTTAGGGCAAAAAATAATTCCCCTTTTAAATCTGATATCAAAAAATGCATGGTTGTTTTATGACATAGCTGCCAGGCTACTGTTTATTCTTATAGATTCCCTATCTGTTAGATGTAAGCCAAAATCAGAGATCCCAACTGCAGAGGCTTCTGGTAGATGTAGACCAAAAGCCATAGAAGCTTTCATCTGCAGAGCAATCTGTTAGATGTAGTCCAGCAACTCTAGGAACTTCCCTCTCTAAAGGGTTCTGGTAGAACTTGCCTCTGCTAAGGGGTCTGGTAGATTTTAGGCCAACAAACCTAAAAACTTCCCTCTGCAAATGATTCTGGTAGATGTCAGCTTACTATCTAAGGATCTTCTTTCTGGACAAGTACATACACAACTGGTGATTAGATTCTGCAGAGGATTCTGGTAGCTGTAGACCAAAACGCTTGGAAGCTTTCATCTGCAGAGTGATCTGGTAGATGTAGGGAAACAACCCTAGGATCTTCCCTCTAGGGAGGGTTCTGGTAGATGTAGGCTTAATACTCTGGAAGTTTCCCTCTACAAAGGGGTCTGGTAGACTTTAGGACAACAGGACTGAAGTTTCTCTAAGCAAAGGATTCTGATATGTGTATGCAAACTACCGAAGGATCTTCCCTCTGGACAATGGCGGACACACCTGTTGGTTGGATTCTGCAAATAATTCTGATAGATTTGGATCAATAACTCCGGAACATAGACACCAATGCTTTTAAGAGTTTTCTTTTATATTAGAGGGTTCTGGTGGCTGTTGACCAACAATCCTGAGAGTTTACCTTTACAGGAGATCCTGGTAGACATAGCCAAACAACACTGGGGGCTTTTCTCTGAGGATAGTTCTAGCAGATTTTAGGCCTACAACCCTTTGAGCTTCCAATGTGTACTGGGCTCTGGTAGGTGTTGCCCAGTAACCATGGGAGCTTCCCTCCTCGCACTGCAAAGTATTCTGGTAGATTAGGCCATCTACACTAATTTATTAGCATTGCAGAAGATTTCCCTAGCTGTAGACCAACAAAGTATTCAATAACTCCCAACATTTTCAGGTTGGTCACATTAGTGTAACTATTATTCCTATTGTACTAAAAAGGTGCCATCTGCTGCAATCTAGATACTTTGAAAATCCACTCCAGCTTTACAACAGCCGTGGAAAAACTAAGTTAAAAATGGAAAAATAAATAATAAAAGTACATTGCAATTTGTTTTGGACAACACATAATTAGATATTTTATGGTAAAATGAAACTTTATATTCTGTTTAATGTGTTTAGCCAAAAGAAACACTTTAGCACTATGTAGCTTTCTAAATTAATGAAATAATGTACCCTGTTTTATACACTGCATTTTATATCCTGACCTAAAGAGAAACAACTCAACTAATATTGTATTCATGTGGAAAAATACATTTACGGTGTGTAATTTCCAGCATACGGTCACAGCTTAGCCACTTGAAACCAAATGTAATCGTCTCATTAGATTGTGACTTACATAGCACCACAAATAGCAGGAAAATAACTGTTGTTGTCCCAGTTTTATACGTCAGACGAAATTTGAACTCTGAATAGGTCTTGAATACAATTTTATTATAAGCACAGGGAAATAATTTATAAGCAATGGGATGTGCATTATTTAATTGCTAAATGAAATGTGTCTTTTATTAAACTATTCTGCATGTATATTTTATTTATTGATTGATTTTTAGCTTGAGATTTTAGGTCAAAAACCATAAAACGAGAATTAAGCAATAGGCTTAAAAATATATAAATATGTAGCAAAATATTAGGGGAAAATAGAAATACTTTAACATTGGCATGATTGCAAGAATAGTGGAATTGTAAGGAGCACAGAAATCAGTACAGACCATGCTTTGGCATTGGGGTGCGGATTGGTTGGTATGCTCTGTTCACAGTTAATCCATGTCAACTAGCACTTCTATCAGTGCAAACATTAGCACCGTGCATGTAGCTGTGGTATGGAATTATCAGATAAAACAATAAGGGATATGCTGGTGTCAGTATTCACTGAAAATGTAACAGTTAAAGGGACATTGTACACTAGATTTTTTTTTTGCATGAATGTTTTGTAGATGTTCCATTTATAAAGCCCATCTGGAGTGTTTTTGTAAAACTTTTTCTTTTATTTTATTTTATAACATTGTGCTGACCAAGCCCCAAAGTGTCAGATGTATACTCACGTCTACAGACTCATGCTGGCTCCTATTTGTCTAATCTGTCTTTTCAGGGAAGGGGGGGGGGTCAGATCCCAGCCCTTTTCACTGGGTGTCCCAGCCTAACCTCATCAACAGTGCTAAACTTGGAGCTTCTAAGTAGGTTTTTATTTATTCTGGATTTTTAGATCAGTATTTGTGCATATTCTTCTTTATAGTATTGTCTATTACATGGTTAATTTGTGTATACTGTCCCTTTAAAAGGACAGTGTACTGAATAAGTGTTTTCAATGACTTCTTAGACACGCTGCAAAGTTTAAAAAGGGGCATTAAACTCAACTATTTTCTTTCATGATTCAGACAAAGCATGTGATTAGAAACAACTTTCCAATTTACTTCTGTTATCTAGTTTGTTTTATTCTCTTGGTTTCCGTTGTTGAAAAAAGAATACCTACTGTATGTAGGTTTATGAATAGCAATGCCTTTCTTGGGAGCTAGCAGCTGATTGGTGGTTGCACATAAATGTCTCTTGTCATTGGTTATATATGTACAGTATATGTATATACACACACAAAGTCCTCTTATCACTCTCTTTGTACACAAAGATTAATACTTAAAGGGACACTCAATCAAAATTAACCTTTCATTATTGAGATAGAGCATGCAATTTTAAACAACTTTCCAATTTACTTCCATTAACAAAATGTGCACAGTCTTTTTATATTTAAACTTTTTGAGTCACCAGCTCATACTGAGCATGTGCAAGAATAAGTGTGTATGCATTTGTGAATGGCTGATGGCTGTCACATGGTATGTGTATGCATTTGTGATTGGCTGATGGTTGTCACATGGTATGTGTATGCATTTGTGATTGACTGATGGCTGTCACATGGTACGTATATGCATTTGCGTTTGGCTGATGGCTGTCACATGGTACAGGGGGAGTGGAAAAAGACATAACTTTTAAAATTGTCAGAAAAAAATCTATTACTCATTTGAAGTTCAGACTAAGTGCTATTGCATTGTCTTGTTATCTTGCATTTGTTGATTATGCAAATCTACTGTGTTGACTGGTCCCATAAAACAATTGAATATTAACATTTTAGTGTATTAAGTATGAATTCACAATGAAATGAATAATAAAAGTGTGCAACAATAAATATAAAATGTGATTAAAATAGAAATATAATGGAACAATACTTATGACAGCACAAATATGGTAAAGAGAGTCACAGGTAAATATAAAATTATCCACGGAGATAGATCAAACAATTTTAAACAACTTTCGAATGTACTTCTATTGTAAATGTGTATTCCTTTTCTTGTTATCCTTTGTTGAGATGAACAAAAAAAAGGGGGGAGAACTCAACCTATATTGTCACTTGTCAAATGTTCATATTAACCAATAGTATAGCCTTATAACTTGCAAGGGCAAATGCTCATTACATCCAAAGATCTGTGCTTCAAATGATTAATTCGATTACTTTGCAATACCTCACAGTCCTGGAGGGAAAGGAGCAGACCAATACAATGCCTTATAAAATTCCCAGGTTATAACAGTTCAAAAGTCTGAGTAGATATTATCCACAAATGGAGCTTATATGCTCATATAATCATATCCCTGTTACCCGGTATGCTTATAGCAGATCACAGCATAACATTTCAGAGGCAGGTACACACATTATACAATCTCCAATTACAAGGCTAGATTCACTCACCGGCTGCCGTACTTCTCCGGGTACCGACCCGTCCACTAATCGCGGAATAGAATCCTTCTCTGGCAGCCCGGGAGTCTTTAGCGCGCTTTACCGGGCCCCGGCCGTCCACCATTAGCGGGGCAAATGCCGTCTCCAACCACCAGGCTATGTCTCAAGCCTGGGTGTGTCTCTAACCTCCTCGCTGATTGGTCCTTACGGGAAGTCAAGCCTCAGGTGCAATTCAGCTGTACCGGAGAAACCGGAGGAGTATATCACAACAGTCCCCGCAATCCAATGCGATTGTCTTGTTATAGACAGTAGTAGTGAGCTATACCGGGTATTGGGGAACCTTTGCTTCTGTGCAATACAACATTATGTCTTGAATCGGCAATGTATTTGGTCCGCGTATCCAACAGGCTAATGCAGCTAGGTGCCCAGCAGTGGCAAAAGAGAATCCAAAAAAGAGAAAAAAGATTGCCAAGCACCTCCAGTATTTAAAATATTTAGTAAACTTTATTGAAGTAAAATAAAAACATGATGAGAGAGGGGACAAGATACCCCTAAAGTTAAACAGACTGACATGTTTCGGCACAAAACGCCGTAATCATAGTCTCTAAAAACTTCTAAGAACAAACTGCCTTATCAACCCAGTGCTCCCATATCATTGGTGGGTTACTAATTGAAATTTAAAGGCACACGGGGAATGGAGCATGGAACAATGCTCCATTCCCCGTGTGCCTTTGAATTTCAATTAGTAACCCACCAATGATATGGGAGCACTGGGTTGATAAGGCAGTTTGTTCTTAGAAGTTTTTAGAGACTATGATTACGGCGTTTTGTGCCGAAACATGTCAGTCTGTTTAACTTTAGGGGTATCTTGTCCCCTCTCTCATCATGTTTTTATTTTACTTCAATAAAGTTTACTAAATATTTTAAATACTGGAGGTGCTTGGCAATCTTTTTTCTCTTTTTTGGATTCTTTGTTGAGAACCAGGAATGTAAACTCAGGAGTGTGCACGTGTCTGCACCACTATATGGCAGCAGCTTTGCAACAATACTATGCACTAACAAGAGCACTAGATGGCAGCACTATTTCCTGTCATGTAGTACTTCAGACATGTGCACGTTACCTATCTAGATATCTCTACAACAAAGAATAACATGAGAACGAGGCAAATTTGATAATAGAAGTAAATTGGAAACTTTTTTTTAATTGTATTCTCTATCTGAATCATGAAATAAAAAATGTGGGTTTCATGTCCCTTTAAACAATGATTTATAACACTTCTGGTGGCTGATTCTTATTCTCCAACAAGTGTGAGTACTGTGAAATGTTAATACTTTTTCATTTCTTTTGTTTTTCGTCAGAGGAAAATCAATTTTCAAAAAATGCCATTTCTTTATTAAATGCCTTTTTTTAGGAGCAAGAAAGAAAAACATTACTTTAATGCCCCTGTATAACATTGTTTTAATGTTCCCTTAATAAAGGTACAACATGCTCTGAACCTAAATGTTTTGTATTTAATAACCAGTATTTCGAAATTCAGAACATTTTCCACAGGTTAAATTCCAATTTCCATATCCATTTGGAGCAGCAGAATTTTGCCTATGTCAGTTGACTTGTCACCTCTATTAAAAAATTCCTCAAGTAAAATACAACTCACAGGCAAAATAGTGCACAGACATTTAAAAATGACATTGTCACTAGCGCCAGCCAACAGATTGGAAATTAGTTATCTAGAACAGACAAAAGTTTTATGATATTTTGTCATTCACAGCTCACAACTTGGGGTCACTATTTTATTGCAGATGCTTGACATGTCCACCTCGTTCAAAATATCAAAATTGCCACCTAGTGCCTTGCTACTAATACAGTATTAATACTATTATTATGCTTGTTCTTCATAGTGGTATTAAATAATGTAAAGGGAAATTATAGGGACATTGCATGCAGGCAAGCAGCTGATGAGATGTCAGGATTTCTGCTGATGATTATTGTTTGCATAGCTTTTCTACAGCCAATCATGTAGTGTTGACATTTTCAATAGAGATGACATTTTCATTAGGCAAAAACAACTATTTCAAATGACAAAATAAAGTTAAATTTAATACACTCTAGCAGGTAAAATGCAAAATTGGGATCTATATATTTTTTGTCCTTACTGTATGCTTAAAGGATGTTTCATTCCAGTAATAGAGATGTGGGAGTCTTCTTTATCAACTAGTGAGATTATATCCCAGGAACCAACTGTGCACTTCATGCTATACCTTAAATAGCTTTTCTTAACTGTTTTAATATATTTGTAACAGATTTATTATCATTATTATCATTATTATTATTGTAGGTTTCTGTTTTAAAAAACAAACCAAAAAAAAAACACAGATGTGTCAGTGAATTAAAAAATACTTTCTTATAGTATGTATGTAGACCCACAAGGACCTTCTGATCTAGGTCAATACATTTCTATCCCACAATTCTGCATAAACATTTGCTGCGAGTTTCAAAATAAAAATTAGCATCTTTTATGTAACATTTTATTCATAGAATTTTTTTAATGGCATTCACTCATGTGTACAGACGCATGCATAATCATACACACACAAACGTATTTATAGATAGGCAGACAGACAGACAAAGGGTTAGATTACAAGTGGCGCGTTATTTAGCTATTTTGCTTGAGCGTAAATTTAGCTAGAGGTAAGCTTTACAAGTTAAAAGTAAAATAGTTTCTGCGTGCCCAAGCAAAACCCAACATGCGCTAGCCAAAGGACCTACACTAACCTACACTAACAGCAGTCTTAACGCTCTTGGCTCCTTGGCAAGAAAATGAGCAGGTTAGCACGCTCTTCAGAGCGCGTTAAGGAATTAATGCCTTTAAAAAAATTGGTGCATTCATTTAGATTTTCGTTTAGTTAAATACACATTTGTGACGAAAGGAATGCTCATCTCTAATAAACACACACACACATTTACAAATTAAAAAAACACACATGCACACAAGTGGTCAAACATAATAAATCAATTATAAAATAACCATCATTTTCAGACACAAATGTGCACAGCATAATATGACAATAAATGAGAAGATATACACACAGGCAGGTATCTGTCTTCTCTATTATTACCTAGATGCCACTGAGTATTTTCATAATCAATACAGGTGGCCCTGGTTCAATTTACACCGTTTCAGAATAACAACCTTTTTTTCCAGTCATGTGACTGCTATTGAAAAGCATTTAGAAGCAGTGCATTTATTAAAATAGCCAGTAGGTGGAGCTGTCCGCTTGTGTTGCAGCAAAGCCAAGCAAGCTGAAATTAATCAGTTTAACCAGACCTGAGCTATCGAGCAGATTTCAAAGGAACAAGATCTTCCTGCCTATAAATCAGTCCAGATTGGAATGCATAGAAATAACTGTTTGCAGAAAAATGCAAGTGAAGTCTGTGTTGTGTCATTATTTTATTAGGTTTATAATGCTGTTTAGCAAATGTGTTTGTTCATTTCACTTAGTTTAATTATATATTCTGTGTTGTGTGATTATTTTGTTAGGTTTATAATGCTGTTTAGCATTTAAAGTCGCCATTGTCAAAGCTTTAAAATTATGTATTAGGTGTTACTTATGACAATTTTGAGAGGGGCCTGGAACTTTTCTCCCTCACTTCCCATTGACTTACATTATAAACTGGGTTTCAATTTACAACGGTTTTGATTTACAACCATTCCTTCTGGAACCTAACCCCAGTGTAAACTGAGGGCTACCTGTATTTGGTGTTTAAAAGCTGCTGTTCAGTTTGCAGAAAAACAAATAAATACAAACAAGAGTTTGCTGGCTGCTACACACAGGTTTTAGTATATTTGTCATATGAATGGCTGTGATGAGTGACAGCAGACTCAGCCAAGGGATCGAAAGCATTTTGTTTGTGGTGCTTAAAATGCATGTCTAGTGCAAAGCAAAGGGAATAAGGGATTACATGTAAAACTTTCAGGTTTTAAGACTTAATCCCAAATCAGTACCAGATATTTTCATTCATTTGATTATCACTGCTCCTTAATTGCAAATAGGCAAAAAAGGGCATCCTCAGACACTGGTGCAGAGGGTAAGGGGGCTGATAATATGCTGAGACTGTTAATTCAAGGTCTGTATAATCCAGGGGAAAATACTTGTTTTAATATTATGCAAATTTGAATATTATGCAACTGTGTGCTAATGTAATTCAGCCTAATTGTCTGCAGTTTTAATCATCTATAATAAAATGAACCACAATAACATCATACTACTTTTTAATTGTAATATTAAACCGGCAATAAAAAATGCATTATCATAATTGCATGCTTTTAATAGCAAGCAACTTTATTTTTCAGCCATGTCAAAATTAAAGGGATATTAAACCCAAATTTTTTCTTTCATGATTCAGAGAGAGCATGCAATTTTTACGCAACTTTCTAATTTACTCCTATTATCAATTATTATTCGTTCTTTTGGTATCTTTATTTGAATAGCAGGAATGTAAGCTTAGGAGCCCGCCCATTTTTGGTTCAGAACCTGGGTAGCGCTAAATGTAGCCACCAATCAGCAAGCGCTACCCAGATCATAAACCAAAAATGGGCCGACTCCTAAGCTTTACATTCCTGCTTTTGAAATAAAGATACCAAGAGTACAAACAAAAATTTATAAAAGGAGTAAATAAAAAAAATGCTTAAAAGTTCATGAAAGAAAAAAAAATTGGGTTTCATATCCCTTTAATTAATGGCAGCATGTAACTAAATAAGAGTCTTTGCTGTTGGTTATAATGATCAGCTCAGTAATGAATCACTGCCCTCCCCTGCAACAAGCAATGGTAAATATATTATATAGGTACACTTGTTTTTCTATATTCTATAATCTTCTGCACTAGTAAAATGATCCACAGACATGGAGGGTATACTATCAGAAGGAGTCTGACATGTTTTTCTAACCTATATTAACCAACTTACCACTAATATTCTGACCCCCTTTTTACAGTTCAATAAAGACATCTTATCACACAAATATCCATGCGTCCCAAATTTGATTAAACATAGCCATCACTATTAACCCTTTCTCATCACAATTTTCCTTTAAAGGGACAGTCTACACCAGAATTTTTATTGTTTTAAAAGATAGATAATCCCTTTATTACCCATTTCCAAGTTTTGCATAACCAACATAATACACTTTTTACCTCTGTGATTACCTTGTATCTAAGCCTCTGCAAACTGCCCCTTTTTTCAGTTCTTTTGACAGACTTGCAGTCTAGCCAATCAGTGCCTGCTCCCAGATAACTTCTCGTGTACGAGCACAGTGTTATCTATATGAAATACGTGAACGAACACCCTCTAGTGGTGAAAAACTGTTAAAATGCAATCTGAAAGAGATGGGCTTCAAGGTCTAAGAAATTAGCATATGAACCTCCTAGGTTAAGCTTTCAACTAAGAATACCAAGAGAACAAAGCAAAATTGGTGATAAAAGTAAATTGGAAAATTGTTTTAAATTACATGCTCTATCTGAATCATGAAAGTTTATTTTGGCCTAGACTGTCCCTTTAACCTACTGTACTTAACCCAGCCCCATAGGCCATAGCTATTAACCCCTGTCCCCCTATCAATCTTAACCTCATATACAAAGTACCCCCAATACCTCCCTTGCAGTAACCTCCTTACCTGGGCCCTACTTACACAACCACCCAAGCACCACAGTGTAGCAAGCACCTATCAGTCACTAAGGAACTAACACTTAGGGAATTTGGCATTTTACTGTTATGTTTAACTTTAGGTTGTTTGGGTCATCAGTGTCCATCTCAATCCTTTTCCTCTTGGTCGGTTGGATTCCCTTCTATTGTATAAAATATTTTAGGTTTAATTGTATTTGGTTCATCTGTGTAACTTTATCCATTAAAGGGACACTGTACTATAAATTTGGTCTTGTTATGAAATAGTTCCTTCATGTTTATTTTTTGTATTTGAAAAATATGGTTTTGTTAATTAAAATCATCACTTGTTCTCTATGACATACCCAGAAAAATGGGCTGAGTGTAAGGAAAGTAGACCTGCTAATGCTTTCTATGCTAGGAATTAAAATGCTAATTATGCTGGTATTCGAATGAGCACAGCCAACTATTTCAGATACAAAATATCTCTCTTCCGTCTACCTCCCACTGGGAGATTAATCAGTTGTATTGTATAATGTTTACATAGCTCTTCTACAGAGAAAACATTTTTTACTCAGCATAGGTGGAGATATAACATGCACGCGTAGCTATTTCAAATGACAAAATAAAGGTAAAGAAACCATCAGGTAAAACGGACCATTGGGAACTTATTTTATTAAAACTAAAATATAATCACCCTTTAAATGTTTAATTAAGGAAAATAAAATAACCTTTCAATGTACATTTATTATTCCCTGTCTGTTTTCACTAGAAAAAAAGAAATGTACTTGCACCACTCCCCTGAAGAAAAAAACAAACAAACAGAAAATCTCATTAAAGGAGAAATGGTAGTCAACATTTTTCTTTCATCCATATTAAAGAGATGATTTTGCACAAACAAGTCAGATTATTCTATCACTCACTGGCTCATAGAAACAACTCCCACAGAAAGTGTTTGTTTTTTTCTGCACAGGAAAACCTTTAAAATATTGTCTTTAGTAAAAAGAATATTTTTGAGTATCATGTTCCTTTAATTATAATGTAACAGACCCTTCAACAATCTACACAGTGATTGTTAAGTTTAGTTAGCTTATAGGACAAACTCATTTACATATGCCCCTCACTGGCCACAACAAAGTACAACCAGTAACATCCAAGTTTTTCCATTAGTATTTCCCTGAACTGCTCTTGATTTGCAAAACTCTCTAAACTGTTCTAACAAAATGACTGTTAAATATTTTTTTAAACACCTCCATACAGATCTTCTGTAATGCAGTACTTAATGGCTGATATACTAAGTAGGTCTAAAAATATTTAATTTTATATCCCTTTAAAATATAATGTTTAAGTACCAAGGCCAGTTTTTATTGCACCCAGTTATAATACAAGTATATAATTCAGTGCATAAAAAGCACAAAAAAAGACAAGCTAAGCATTATTACATATGTAAAGCAATGCCATGGATAATATAGTTATCATAGTAACAAACAGTTATACAACTTTCTTTTGAAAGCCATCCAAACAGTGTAACATTAAATATCATTTGTCATTCTGCCATAAAGCAAGATGAGAACACACCAGCTACAAATGTTTAAATTAGCGAAATACATCAAAACTTTTCTCTGTTGTTCACAGACCAACCTGGGAGATGCAGCAACTACATTTATTATTCATAAAATAGATAATGCAAGGATGCTCATTTTGCGCACACTGCTTTATTGCTTTTTAATTTTGCACTGTAATTTGGAATATTAAAAGAAGTGCATTTTTTGCCTAGCTTGCAGTTAGCTTTAATTTAATATTAACCATCTGTTCCCAGCCTATTGCTCAATTTAAAATATATATTTAAACATTATCTAGGGCAACAGCAAACACTCATAAAATAAACAGTGACAATTCAGCTATTTTATATCATGGAAGCAAATTGTCTCAAGGTACAAAGGAGATAAAAAGATAGAACACTAACAATTTCTGTAACAAATTAATCTACACATTTAACTTTCTGGGGAACATTATATAGTGCAGCTGTGGAACTTTAAGTGCTGATCAGTAAATCATAAGATTCTTTAGTGATTTCCTTCTTCCCTACAGTCAATAACAAACAAGTAGATCATAATGACACAAGTAAACTCTAATCAACAGTAAACTAAGGCTTTAAACCACTTATAGCCCTGTTCTCCTTATTGCAATCAACTCTATCACCCCATGTTGCAGGCAGGTAAATAAAATAACAAGATGACAAAGGAGTGGCATAAAAAATGGAGTTAAAGGGACAGTCAACACCAGAATTTTTGTTGTTTAAAAAGAAAGATAATCCCTTTATTACCCATTCCCGAGTTTTGCATAACCGACACTGTTATATTAATATACTTTTTACCTCTGTAATTACCTTGTATCTAAGCCTCTGCAGACTGCCCCCTTATTTCAGTTCTTTTGACAGACTTGCATTTTAGCCAATTAGTGTTCACTCTAGGGTAACTTCACGTGCATGAGCTCAATGTTATCTATATGAAACACATGAGCTAATGCCCTCTAGTGGTCAAAATGCATTCAGATAACTGGCGCCTTCATGGTCTAAGAAATTAGCATATGAACCTCCTAGGTTTAGCTTTCAACTAAGAATACCAAGAGAACAAAGCAAAATTGGTGGTAAAAGTAAATTGGAAAGTTGTTTAAAATTACATTCCCTATTTAAATCATGAAAGTTTTTTTGGACTTGACTGTTCCTTTAAAGGGACCATTTTGAGATTGTAATAGTAAATGCTTAATTGTGCCCAGTAAAACAACTTTGCAATATAATTTTATTATTTATTTTGCCTCCTTTGAATGTAATTTAAAGTGAATGTAAAGTTGAATGAATGAGTGACAGTTTTTTAAAAATACTATTAAAAATAGGGGCACACTTTCATTCATTAAACTTTACATTGCAGCGGGTTTTATTTTAAAATAATTACCTTTTCTTAAGGAAACCCAGATCGCGGTCCTCCGCCCACAGCTCCTTTGCACTTAGCACTTCAATGACGAAACCGGCTTCCTCTAATTACAGCATGGCCTCAAGAGATGGACGCTCTGGGCTGCACGCCATGATTGGAGGAAGTTGTTTCGTCATTGCTAGGGTAAGTATAGAGGAGCTGTGGGCGGAGGATCGCGGTCTGTCTTTGCTAAAGAAAAAGGTAAGTATTTAAAAACAAAACACTGCAATGTAAAGTTTAATGAATAAAAGTGCTCCTGTTTTTAATAGTATTTTTAAAAACCGGGCACTCATTCATTCAACTTTACATTCACTTTTAGTCTGTAAAATTGTGGCTTCACAAGCCTAACCTTGCCACATATCTGCGTCTCATCTACAGTTTGTTTTTGTATAATGTATGCTGAAACCAAACAATGGGGATTTTAACACAATTTTTTCAAGTCCAATCAGCTCCTCCAGGTAAGGAAAGTGATGAGTGGAGTGTAACCATTCAAAAGCAATTGCAACAAACAAGATGTTAATCTGTTCTAATAATATTCAAACTCTACCCATTACAATTAACCCCAGACCCAATATTAATATCAAATTGGTCCCCTACTGATGCTCAATGTGCAACAAAGGAGCCCCCCGTGCAACAACCAGTAATCAAGGGACCACCTCTGGCATCTAAAAGAATCTGCTCTGCCTGAGAATCCCTCCAGCTTAGACTACATGAACAAGTAAATCCCTATGACATATTTTAAAATCAAGTAGGTGCCAAAAAATTGAAAAGCCAAATTCCATACCACTAATCACCCCAGCCCCATATTGCAATCAGTTGTGGCCTCTATGCTGTAATTAATTCTGTTCATCACTCACAAATGACTATGCTTCCTAAAGCAATTAACTCTAGCCCAAAGACTTTACCCCAAACCCCAATGCAATTAACCCCAGCTCTTCTCTAGGTATCAACTATGTCTCCCTGATAGATGACCTCCTATTTAAGCCACCAGTATACAACCATCCCTAACAGTTCACCCTTTACCAGAGATACCTTTTTAAATAACTCACAACATAATGTTCCTTTCACTCAAGGGACCCCCATAGTGCAACAACCACAGCTTGGATTATGCATACAAATCCTGCTGCCAACTTTTACAACAAGTAGAATCTAAATCAATGAAGTTTGATTGGCCCATAGTGGTACAATCAAAACAACAGTATAATGAGAATAGGCTCAACTAAATACACATTAAAACTTCTGTACAGTTACTGTGCATCCCTCATGGCCAAGAAACATAAAGTACATTATGCATAAGGAAATGGTAAGGCAGCTTAGGGCCATTGCTTGGTTGAGAGTTTAATATGGAGCAGAGCTCTCTATAGTCATATAGTTTGGTATTAGAGCTCTTTCCTAATAGCCACCCCTTCCTCTTTCTTTCAATTTCACCTTCAGACTTGCCCAGAAATGCACAGACCTTGGTGAAGACTTTCCTGACTCCAGTCCCCTGGACGCACCTTTTGGATGTCAAGACTCCACCTCTGATCATTCAGATTTCAGGTCACATGTGATGGATGCAGCAGCATAAGACTCACTGATTGCTGAACAACAAAAGCAAGTCTGCAGAGACTTAGATACAAGGTAATCACAGAGGTAAAGAGTATATTAATATAACCATGTTGGTTATACAAAACTGGGGAATGGGTAATTAAGGGATTATCTATCTTTTAAAACAACAACAATTCTGATGTTGACTGTCCCTTTAAATCCCACAAAATATGGGCTACCCCAAAATACCAGTCACTTACACTCTGAAGCACATTCAGTAAAATACTGATACTTGTTAGTTTCATTAGTTTGTTCTCTATTTTTGCCAAATATTTGACATTCATTTGTTCAAAACAAATTAATTTATCATTTATCAAATGAAAATTTCCAAAAAGAGCATTCAGATGTTGTTTCTTAAAGACTTCAACTTACATTTATGGGATGCAAATGTAATATTCAAATATTTAAATGTTATATTTGATATACCACTCTTTCTACAGAAACATTCAAATGGTGGCATATCAGTGGGAATATTTATTCTACTATTCAAATATCAAAAGTCTGCCTTTCACTCGTACTTTCTTTTAAAGGGACAGTCTAATCAAAAATATAATAATTTTATAATAATAATTTTCATGATTCAGATAGGGCATGTAATTTTAAACAACTTTCCAATTTACTTTTATCATCAATTTTGCTTTGTTATCTTGGTATTCTTAGTTGAAGCTAAACTTAGGTAGGTTATATGCTAATGGCTTAGCCTTTGAAGGCCCCCCCCCTTACCTGAATTTATTTTGACAGTTTTTCACAACAGGAGGGCATTAGTTCATGTGTGCCATATAGATAAAATTGTGCTCACACGTGGAGTTAACTAGTAATCAGCACTAATTGGCTAAAAAGCAAGTCTGACAAAAGAACTAAAAGAAGGGGACAATCTACAGAGGCTTATACACAAGGTAATCACAGAGGTAAAAAGTGTATTAATATAACTGTGTTGGTTATGCAAAACTGGGGGATGGGTAATAAAGGAATTATCTATCTTTAAAAAAAATAAAAATTCTGGTGTAGACTGTCCCTTTAACAAACAATTTTTTAACCTTATTTTAAGTGCAATCATCAAATAATTTTATGTAATTTTTTTCCCAAAATCTTTAAAGAACATTCAATATTCCTTTAACAGCAGTAATACAGCATAAATCAAAAGAATTTTCTTTCAGTTCTGCATTTTCCCCACTTGGGATCCAATAGATTTTAACAAATGACCTAGGGTTGTTGTTTTTCCATAATAAGGTATTTATTCATTCTTTTGCATTTGTAACTACTAAAGGGAGTTACTCTTATGAATCACCAGGAGAACATACAACTCACCCATATATTAGCATATATAAATTTCAATATATATTTCAAATGTCCTTCCTCTAGAAGCTAAAATCATGTGGCTACGATTTGATGTTAAACTTCTATACAATATTATCAAGACACTAATACAACTAAAAAACATAATAGTTAATGGCTACAATCGCTGACCCTTCTGTCAGTAAAAGTCAATATCCGAATGGCTTAGACAGTTGGCTTTTTAAATTGAATTACAGATGTGGAGATACTTTAAATGTACGTCAGTTGTGATATTATGTGTATCCATTTCGCCACCTTTGTATTTTCTCAAAACTGCGTTCTAACAGTAATCAATATTGTGATACAATCTTTTTGAAGGCAATGTTGATAGAAAGTTTAACCGCTTTTCATGTCTGTTTTTTTCCCTTCAATCATTTTAAACATTTCATGATGAGAGAAGTAACTGAGATCTAAAGGTCTGCTTTCATATTATAGAGACTTTTCTTATTTCAGACATAAAACACTAATACTAGATTACAAGAGGAGCGATAATTTATTGTGCACCGCAAATGGGCAAATGTACCCGTTTTGGATCCGCGATAGATAACCAGCCATTACAAGTGACTTTACATTGCGGTCTATGGGAACTGTGTGTTCCCTGTAAATATATATATATATATATATATATAAATAAAGCAATAGTTGTGGGATAAGCACTCTCACCACCTCATTGACTGGCCAGAGTGTCAGGAACAATGGTTTTCAATACTGCAAAATAGATCCACACTCACTGGACTTTAAATAACAAAACGTGGTTTATTATTGTGACGTTTCGGGGGTCAAACCGTCCCCATGTTAATATGTGTATATACACATATTAACACATACAGTACATATATATATATATATATATATATAAGCATATACATATATATATTAATATTTGCTGCTATTGCCGCCCTACTTATCCCCTCCGCTTAGTTTCTGATGCTGTCTCTGACAGCATCAGAACGAGGCTCCCATTGGAGCCTATGGAAGCGCACTCAAAGTAACTTAACTTATAATACCAGCGCACATTAGCGTGCACTGGTATTACTCAGGGTATCATTAATATCGCTTGGGTGCAAGCGATATTTAGCGTTCTACTTGTAATCTAAATACATATTATAAGCATAGTATTAAGGTTATTACCTCAATCATGGGTATCATGGGTTCCGCCATCTTGAAATCTTTCACCACATTCCAGTGCCGCAATGTAACTTTGGTTCCATAATGGCAGCACCCAAGATTAGAGGGAGGTGAATAAAATGTATTTTACAGAGCCCTAATGGTGTCAAGAAAAAAAAAGAAGGAAAATCGTTACCACACTTTAATACACCGTGCTCGTGATTTTTTACATTGTGAGCACAACATATTAAAGCGTACCTACTACTTAACTATTTTGTTCACATGCGACGATCAGTAAGGTGTGCACACGTAATAAGTGTCCCAAACAATGCAGTTACATTGTGCACACAAATTAACTGTTTAGTGTGCATGATGTAACTGTATAATGACGGACTCCCTTAGGTGTGGTGTGATGTTGGGTGCCAAAAGCTTCATACACAGCCACTGCCTGATGCTGCACTTTCCTACTTTTTCACAAAGGCAGTGCGTAATAATCCGCCACTGAAGTTCTCTCTTGCATGTAATATATTAAAAATAGTATAAACACTCATGATTCCCAATACTGTTACTAGCGTATATCTTGTAAATAAAATAGGGTGCATGTTCGGGCCAGAAAATGATTAACTATATTGTCTAGATAACCCTCTTGTCTGGCCTTACCTTGGGCGGATTGGAGTTCGCAACATGATGCGCACAATGTAACTGCATTGCTTGGGATACTTTTTTCTTGCACATGTAACGATCAGTTAAATGGCTAATAAACCCAAATGTTTTCTTTCCTGATTAAGATAGAGCATGCAATTATAAGCAACTTTCTAATTTACTACTATTATCAATTTGTTTTCATTCCCTTGCTCTCTTTATTTAAATAGCAGGAATGTTAAGCTTAGGAGCCGGTCCATTTTTGGTTGAGAACCTGGGTTATGCTTGCTTATTGGTAGCTTAAACGTAGCCAGTACCACCAATAGGCAAGCGCTATCCAGGGTACTGAATTTAAAATAGGACAGCTGGTAGCTTTTCTTCCAGCTTTTTAAATAAACATAGCAAGAGAATGAAGGAAAACTGTTAATAGGAGTAAATTAGAAAGTTGCATAAAATTGCTTGCTGCATCTGAATCATTAAAGAAAAAAATTGGATGTATTATCCCTTTAACAAATAGTTAAACATTAATATGTCATGCTCACTATAAATTACATTGTGAGCAAGGTGTATTAATGCGTGGTAACAAATTTCCTTTTTTTTTTCTTCTTGACACTGGCAGGGCTCCATATTATAGGTTCTAGTATAGATTGTAAGAATGTAATCTACTGGAGACTTGTTTATAGGCTGAAGCCTTAGGTGGTTTTAAAGCATCCCCAGATTTTTAGAAGACATTTTTTTCTGAATTCCTAATTATTATAAGAGCATAACGCACCATCACACTTTAGCTCTGAGATCCAAATAGGACCTGAATCAAACAGCCGGCATCTGTGATAATTACAGACAAGTTCATTAAAGGGGCAGTAATTATGCATATTAAAACAACTATGCAATATATTTTCATTATTCAGAAGTACAATAGTTTGTGTGGTAGTAAATAGATACATAATAGATACAAATATATCAATTTGAATGTTTCTATTTTGAATATTGCATAATTTGAATATTACATTTAAAGGGAAAGTCAACACCAGAATTTTTGTTGTTTTAAAAGATAGATAATCCCTTAATTACCAATTCCCCAGTTTTGCATAACCAACACAGTTATAATTATACATGTTTTACCTCTGTAATTACTTTGTATCTAAGCCTCAGCAGACTGCCCCCTTATTTCAGTTCTTTTGACAGACTTGCAGTTTAGTCAATCAGAGCTGTCTCCATGGTAAATTCACGTGCATGAGCTCAATGTTTATTATATGAAACACGTGAACTAATGCCCTCTAGTGGTCAAAATGCATTTAGATTCGAGGAGGCCTTCAAGGTCTAAGAAATTAGCATATGAACCTCCTAGTTTTAGCTTTCAAAAAAAGTAAATTGGAAAGTTGTTGTAAAATGACATGCCCTATTTGAAACATGAAAGTTTTTTTTGGACTTGACTGTCCCTTTAAAGAGAACACTAGAAATACTATTACAGATCTATCTATTTGGATCTGAATAATTCAAATCAAATTATTAGAAAAATTCAAATTGAATATTACATTTAAAGAAAGCATTAGAAAAACTATTACATTAAAACGAATGTTAGAATGTTGTACAAACATTCCAATTTGGAAACATATGAATATGTTAATATTAATTTGATTTTTCGGATGTTGTAAAACATTTGCCCATGGCTAGGGTGGGGCCACAAGGGTGAAGTCACAGGTGTTTTGTGGTCAGGGTTGGATGATCATGGGCAGACCCTGGTTTGACTTTGGAAATAAGAATGCGGTGGAGCTTCCAAACCTTGACAATACCGCGATATGCAGTACACTTAGGAGCTCTGTTTATATAGTTGAGGAGAAAGAGCCTAAATACTTCTGGGAAGTTTCTACTTGCACAAAATAGCACAAAGCTATAAAGCCACCATAAAATCAATGGGTAGATTGGGAAAAAAATCACACTAAATGCAAAACAAGAGAATAAAATATTTACAGTAAAAACCACAACAGCCCTTTATGGCCCATAAATTTAGCCAAAAACAATGAATTCCTTTTGCTATTGACACAAATAAAAATGCAAGAAAATAAGCAGTTTATTCAGGTAAGATATTGGCGGAACCTAGGAGGAAGCGCTGCCCAAGGCAAGATGAATGGACTAGAGATTACTGCCCAGGAGTCTCCCACTGGATTATGTATAGTACCATCTCAGTTTATATCAGGTGGCTGACAGCTGATGGATAAGTGATGCTTTTGTCACATTTATCATTTCGCTGCCTCTGCTTTCTGGATGGTGCTCATAGCCTAACAGCTGCTCCGTGCAAGATAAAGTCTGCCTATTTATACTGCAAAAGCTTTATAGCAAAAAGATTTGAATCATTGTATGGCATCCATCAGTTTACAGTAATAGCTTCTGACAACAACAACAAAAAACAAAAATGAAAGAACGCACAATTTCAGGTTTGTAATTTACAAAATACCAACTGGAACTTTAAAAGATTAATATTTGTTATTATCAGAGGACCAGTCTGACAAAAAATGGTTGTAGATTATCATTATATTTATTAAACAAACATTTTCTCCTTAAAGGGCCATAATACCCTTGAAAGTGATGCAGCATAGCTGTAAAAAGCTGATTAGAAAATATCACCTGAACATCTCTATGTAAAAAAGAAAGATATTTTACCTCAAAAGTTCCTCAGTAGCCACCTCCCATTGTAAAGGATTTCTAAGCAGCATATTAGTATGTCTGTCCCGGGACAACTGAAAGGATGAGCTTCGTGCACTCTCATATTATTTCACCAATCAGGTAAAGGAAGCTTACTATGAAATCTCATGAGAGTTAAGTCAAATCTCATGAGATCACAGTAAGAGTTCATGACCTCAGCACTGCTGATGCTGATTGGCTGCTGTTCATTTCTTAATTTTTTAATTTTTTTTACCTGCAGCTGGGAGCAGCTGAGTATAACTTTTTACACAGAACTTACTCTGGTGAGCTGAGGAAATTGTGAGGTAAAATATCTTCCTTTTTTACATAGAGATACTCAGGTGATATTTTCCTGTCAGCTTTTTACAGTTATACTGCACCAGTTTCAAGTGATTTAGCATATGAGTATTATGTCTCTTTAATGAGTTTCCAGTGACTTGTTATACAAGCTGCAGGAGATAAAATACTCCTTTATGTTTATTTTTCTATATAAAAATGTGTGTTTTCGCAAGTTGAACCCAAAGCCCATTTGAATGGACAGAGATTTTAGGGAGAGCAGACACCCTTATCTTATCTTTATCTCTATACACACTGGCCTCCTTATCTTATTTATGTCTGTTTACACCACATTTTAATACCTATCTCTCTAACCTACTATTTGGAATGTAATTTCTTTGGCAGTGCCTTGTTTGCATAAGTACCAACATTTTCAATATAGGTAGAGATACAACAAGCAGATATTTCCATAAGAGGTATTGTTTTACCTTATATGTGTTATTAATTTTTACTGAATGAATGGCAAGTCTCATTATTTTCCTAAAAATAAATCTGTTTTTAAGTTTAATTATTATTGTCCTTAAAAGGGCATGCATTCATAAATACTTAGATTACAAATACACATATTTACCTTATTTGTATACATTGTGCTACATTTGGTTGTTGAACTTTGGACTGTTTACACAACATAATTATGCAGATTCATTGTACAAAGCCAATCGCAGAGGGCATACCTAGATAGGTATTGGAAGTGAGCATGGCCCTCCAGCAACTTCCCTTGCTTCAAAGCTGGAGCAATAGGATAAGGGGTTAAATAAAATGTTCTCTGCAAGAAATAGTGCAATAATAATACTGCGCCTTACACTGTCAAAACAAAAATGTGCAAAAATTGTACCTTTAGGGGTACAACAGCTTGTCACTGGGGCAGTACCCTCAAGGTACACCCACTGTACCCTTTAACATGGGTACAAATCGGTACCCTTGCAGATTGTACCTTTCAAAGGCAAATATGTACCTTTGGTGACTAGATTGGACCTCAGTGCTATGGTACCATATTGTACCCTTAAAAAATATTGTGCAAATCTGACCTTTTAAGGATACTGCCCCAGTGACAAGCCCTTTGTACCTCATGATGGCAAATTTGTACTCAACAAAGCATATTACAATTACAAATGCTGTTCCATTAAATTTATTATATAACATTTAAATATGCATTCATTGTGTACTTTTTCAGACAGTATTACAATAGCCACATTGTAAAACGATAAAACTCACAACCCTACATTAAATTGTCACTCTATGCAAAATATATGCAAATGAGTCTTTTTCCCCAGTACACATTTTGGTGATGAACCTGCTACCAATAGATGGAGCTGTGTTACACAAGTCAAGGAACTTTCAACCAACAGATGGCGCTATGGCATGTTACACAATGTCCATGTATGTGACTGGGGAACGGTTACAATTTTATTTTATTTTTAAAAAACTGGGTCTTAAACAGCTCTTGTTTATTTTATAGAGTTTAAAACAATTTTTTTTTCTTTGTAATTTTAGTTAATACATTTGCTTTATGTTTAAGAGTTAACATATTGATGCTCTAAATATAAACATTAAAGTTTTAAGTGCTTGTTTGCTATTTAGAACCAGCAACACAGTATCATTGAATATATGGGTTATTAACTATTATTTTTTTTTTTGCTTTGCCCGCTTCTTGCATATTACTAACAACGATTGAACATAACTATTTTGCTGTACAACATATACGTTGCATTCATTTTGGGTGACTGCCAGTTATGTGAATATGAATAATTGAGGTGTACAAATGATATGGACTTGTAGGGTTTGGAAGCCTTGAACCACCCATCCCCCTCAACCTTTTAGTCACACAAGTGATTGTACCTTTTTGGGGGGATTAAATGGTACAGACATGGACCCTTTGCCAGTTAGAAACATATTTGTACCTTATTTACCCCTAAATGGTACATATTAGTTCCTTAAGGTATAATTATGATCCATTGGGGGTACAAACCACAGCAGTTGTACCCTAAGTGTTCACAAACGGACCCCAACCGTACCCTTTTTTCTGACAGTGTATTGTAGCTGTTTTATATCCCATTAACATACACATTTTCAGTGCCCAATGTAAGGAAAAAGGTCTATTACAAGGCAGACTATTCTATAAGGCAGTGATAGTCAGTCTACTAACACAAGATGACTGTAGGTTAATATTTTAAAAGCCTTAAGGGCTGCTTATACATTTATGGCTAATAAAAAACAAATAATATGTTTCCTAAAAATGTCCAGATGGTCAGATTTACAAACCTCAAACATTTCTTAAAGGCTTTTCAGCAATATAAAAGGTTAAAAAAAAGTGTGGGCTTTTGTGGGCAGGGCCAGATCTGGAGGGCAGGGTCGCAAACAGGTTATAAGCATATCTAGGTAGGTTGTGGCCATGTCTGGGCAGGACCAGGGGTGAGGCTCAGACAGCCCCTTAAAACTAGGACAATGAATGGCTGGAAGCAGATAGCAGGCCAGATCTATCAACCCATCACAATCTCTCAGGATGCTCGAGTGTTAGGAAGTATAGATTTAGGTATGGTTGTAAGGTTCTGTTTGTCTGTTGATATCTTCTCCAGAGGGCTCTTTTGAGTTGTGGTCACATTGTTTGCCAACCCACCAGAAGTCCCCAAAGTAAACAAGTTTAGTTGCACTTTTTCCAAGGGCCACACACTAGGGCAGACATTCTTAGTTATGTTTTTTTTTTTTCTCCTGTGGACCACAAACACTAGTGCAGAAGGACATATGAGATCCACAGGCCACCAAATGTCCACCTATGCTATAAGTGATGTTTCCAAATGGATGAGTTTGTCACAAGAAATCCATCTCTCAATATGGATAGGAAATAGCTGCTAGACATTTACCTATTCAAATTTAAAAACCAACAAATATTTCTATGTCTCTATCTAATTTATTTATGGTTGTTTACTGAATTTACTGATGTATGGTCCATAATTCCCACTCAAATTTAATTTGAGCACTGGATTGGATCCAGTACTGGATTGGAGATAATAAATCATTAAAGCAAAATTAGAATCTTAGTGTAATTAACATCCATCTTTATTAGCTATAGCAGACACCACTGCTGTGTATTCAGGCCAACAGAGATTAAATCACTAAATGTATATAATTAGTTCATTTACATTTTCTTACACTATTTGCTCCAGAGTCCCTCTCTAATTTCACATAAATACAGTAAACAGCAATTCTAGATTCTAAAAAAAAATATATTCGTAACCTTAAGTCTTAGTATAAATAGCCGTCAAAACACATATTGCTGTTCTGTATCCAGGCCAAGAGAGAGTAAATCTAAAATAGAAAATCACTCCCTAAGGATGAAAACATCAGGTCCAGGCTCAAGGCTAATGTTCTGCGCTCTACAATAAAAGCAGTCACTAAGCATCTTTACATTTACCTTAATAAGCACCTATGGGTCTACGCATTTTGTGGCACAAAAAATGGGCAGCAATTAAATAGCTGTAAAAAAAAAATGTAAAAAATAAATAAATCCAGGGATGCTTTGCAGCAGAACAATAAAACATGAAGGGTATGGGACCATTGATCCCTTAAAATTCTACGCAATATGCACGAAATATTAAAGGGACTTTATAGTCAAATTTGAAATGTAAATGAGTGCATTTGAATTTTGAATGTAAAGTAGAAACATTTTTGGAATAAACTTGCGGTTTCTGCTCGGGGCCAGCAGTGCTCTGTGGGGTAAAACACAGTAGCTTAGGGTCGCTATGTATTATGGCTCTTTTACCATGTTAAAATATTTTATGCATCAAACGTTACAATAAAGCTTTTTAAAGGTCATTGAAATGTATGATTGTATATGATTCATCATTAAAATCACTCACAGGCTTAAAAAGACAGCTTAAAGGGACAGTCTAGTCAAAACTTTCACGATTCAGATAAGGCATGCAATTTTAAACAACTTTCCAATTTACTTTAATCCTCAAATTGGCTTTGTGCTCTTGGTATTCTTTGTTGAAAGCTAAACCTAGGTAGGCTCATATGCTAATTTTGAAGCCCTTGAAGGCCGCCTCTTATCTCAGTGCATTTTGACAGTTTTTCACAGCTAGGCAGTACTAGTTCATGTGTGTCATATAGATAACATTTTGCTTACTCCCGTGGAGTTACCTAGGAGTCAGCACTGATTGGCTAAAATGCAAGTCTGTCAAAAGAACTGAGATAAGGGGAACGTCTGCAGAGGCTTAGATACAAGGTAATCACAGAGGTAAAAAGTGTATTAATATAACAGTGTTGGTTATGCAAAACTGGGGAATGGGCAATAAAGGGATTATCTATCTTTTTAAATAATATAAATTCTGGAGTAGACTGTCCTTTTAAGGGTGACCAGATACAGATACACAACTCCACACCCATAAAAAACAAAAAGTTTGTTTTTATTCAGTAAAAAATTATTTTTATAAGGATGCTTTTGTTGTTGTTATTATTCAATAGTATAAAGTATTTTAGCATATAAGATGCACATGCATATAAGACACAACCTGTCATTACTCTTCTCTCACCTTCTCTCCCTCATACTTTTATCTAAAATGGCCAGCAGAGGGGGCTCTTTTATGTGCATTCTGTATAAGAGATGGCAAATTTGAAACACATTTTTAAATGAAAAAAAAATGCATCTTTTGTGCCAGAATATAGCAGGGTAGAAAATATTACTGTGGTCTGTGCTGTTTTTATTCTAATAATCAAAAATAAAAGCACATTATCTCCATCTTAAGTATTATTTTGCACAATCAAAGATAATAAATTAATGTAAACATTAATGAAAGTAAAACGGATAAAACTGTGTGTTTGGGAGTAACCAAACTCTCTATTTGTGTAGAAATGTGAGTTTAATACTAGCTAATGTTTCATGATTGTATCACCAGATCAATAGCATACAAGGTGTTCTACAGGAAAAATCATTAATGTTCTTAAAGGGTAATTATTGTACAAATATTACATGATCTAACACTATAAATAGTAGGCATGTGCATTCGGCAGTCAATGTAATATACAGGTAGCCCTCAGTTTACGCCGGGGTTAGGTTCCAGAAGGAATAGTTGTAAATCGAAACCGTTGTAAATTGAAACCCAGTTTATAATGTAAGTCAATGGGAAGTGAGGGAGATAGGTTCCAGGCCTCTCTCAAAATTGTCATAAGTAACACCTAATACATTATTTTTAAAGCTTTGAAATGAAGACTTTAAATGCTAAACAGCATTATAAACCTAATAAAATAATCACACAACACAGAATATATCATTAAACTAAGTTAAATGAACAAAAACATTTGCTAAATAGCATTATAAACCTAATAAAATAATCAGACAACACAGACTTCACTTGCATTTTTCTGCAAACAGTTCTATGCATTCCAATCTGGATTGATTTATAGACAGGAAGATCTTGTTCCTTTGAAATCTGCTCGATAGCTCAGGTCTGGTTCAACTGATTAATTTCAGCTTGCTTGGCTTTGCTGCAACACAAGCGGACAGCTCCACCTACTGGCTATTTTAATAAATGCACTGCTTCTCAATGCTTTTCAATAGCAGTCACATGACTGGAAAAAAAGGTTGTTATTCTGAAAAGGTGTAAATTAAACCGTTGTAAAACGAGGGCCACCTGTATATGTCTAATAGATTGGTCAAACACATAAGTTAAAGTACCAATTGGGAACCACAGTGAATTTCTGGTCCTGAGGGCAAATAGCTGGTGACATAATCAGCAGCAGCCATCACATGACCCTTTGCAGGGGTTAAACACATAGATTTTCTGGGTTACTAGTGTTAAAATTGCATGGTCTAAATAATTACAGCATGCAATGTTCGTATTATAACAGGCCTTTAACTTATAAAGACTACATTTTTTCTGAGATCCCTAACCTTGCAAAAATCTACACAGTGGTTGCTTGATCAGTGCTAGGGCTCATTTATAAACATCTTTAACTGGCTACAGCAAAGAAAAAAAGGTAAACATATTCAAAAGATTTTTTAAGGGGTGTGTCCCTGTGCTTCAAAACTAAGCTAAATTATCGATTTTTAAATGACTTTATAATGATAGTTTTGTGTGCAGATCTATTACAAGGCAACAGTGAACTAATGTTATATAGATGTAGAGTTTTCAGAAAATAGCAATCCCCTATCTCTACTATTTAACATATGATCTGTACTATTAAAGGCATACTGGGAACCAAAAGTGCTTTCCATTTTAATTCTGCCAGAACAATATTCTAAAGCTACAATTATACATATTGTTTCTGCAAATTATGGTTTTTATCCTTTGCTGTATTAAATTCTGCAGCTTTTTTTGTTTACATTAAAGGGGTTAATAAGTCTGGTGGTCTCCCTGTGCAGACCTAGGATATTTACTGAGGACTGAGCTTAAGTTTATGTGGTAGGTAGGAGTAAAAGAAGACAAATGATTTACACTTTTCCATTAACTACACTGATCAATGCACTATCACAGCGTCCCTTATCTGCATGTACCTACACAAAACAATGTTGTAAACTAAGTAAGAGGCTTCTCTGCCAACTAAAGGTAATCTATATATAGATACAGTTGTATGTTGCAGCTGTCTTTTTAAAAGGACACTAAACTCAGAACCGAATCTGCCATAAACATTTTTTTTAAAGGGACGTGAAAGTCATCAATAGATACATCATTATACTGCACCGCATACTCATCAGTATATAGATACTCACATCATTATACTGCACTGCATACTCATCAGTATATAGATACTCACATCATTATACTGCACCGCATACTCATCAGTGTATAGATACTCACATCATTATACTGCACCGCATACTCATCAGTGTATAGATACTCACATCATTATACTGCACCGCATACTCATCAGTGTATAGATACTCACATCATTATACTGCACCGCATACTCATCAGTGTATAGATACTCACATCATTATACTGCACAATATACTCATCAGTGTATAGATACTCACATCATTATACTGTGCAGCATACTCATCAGTGTATAGATACTCACATCATTATACTGTGCAGCATACTCATCAGTGTATAGATACTCACATCATTATACTGCACCGCATACTCATCAGTATATAGATACTCACATCATTATACTGTGCAGCATACTCATCAGTGTATAGATACTCATCATCATTATACTGTGCAGCATACTCATCAGTGTATAGATACTCACATCATTATACTGCACCGCATACTCATCAGCATATAGATACCCACATCATTATACAGTACAGCATACTCATCAGTATATAGATACTCACATCATCATACTGTGCAGCATACTCATCAGTGTATAGATACTCATCATCATTATACTGCGCAGCATGCTCATCAGTGTATAGATACTCATCATCATTATACAGCGCAGCATACTAATCAGTGTATAGATACTCACATCATTATACTGCACCGCATACTCATCAGCATATAGATACTCACATCATTATGCAGTATAGCATACTCATCAGTATATAGATACTCACATCATTATACTGCACCGCATACTAATCAGTGTATAGATACTCACATCATTATACTGTGCAGCATACTCATCAGTGTATAGATACTCACATCATTATACTGTGCAGCATACTCATCAGTGTATAGATACTCACATCATTATACTGCACAGCATACTCATCAGTGTATAGATACATCATTATACTGCACCGCATACTCATCAGTATATAGATACTCACATCATTATACTGTGCAGCATACTCATCAGTGTATAGATACTCATATCATTATACAGTATAGCATACTCATCAGCATATAGATACTCACATCATTATACAGTATAGCATACTCATCAGTATATAGATACTCACATCATTATACTGCACCGCATACTCATCAGTGTATAGATACTCACATCATTATACTGCACAATATACTCATCAGTGTATAGATACTCACATCATTATACTGTGCAGCATACTCATCAGTGTATAGATACTCACATCATTATACTGTGCAGCATACTCATCAGTGTATAGATACTCACATCATTATACTGCACAGCATACTCATCAGTGCATAGATACATCATTATACTGCACCGCATACTCATCAGTATATAGATACTCACATCATTATACTGCGCAGCATACTCATCAGTGTATAGATACTCTCATCATTATACTGCACCGCATACTCATCAGCATATAGATACTCACATCATTATACAGTACAGCATACTCATCAGTGTATAGATATTCACATCATTATACTTCACAGCATACTCATCAGTATATAGACACTCACATCATTATGCTGCACAGCATACTCATCAGTGTATAGATACTCACATCATTATACTGCACCGCATACTCATCAGTATATAGATACTCACATCATTATACTGTGCAGCATACTCATCAGTGTATAGATACTGATCATCATTATACAGCGCAGCATACTCATCAGTGTATAGATACTCACATCATTATACTGCAAAGCATACTCATCAGTGTATAGATACTCACATCATTATACAACGCAGCATACTCATCAGTGTATAGATACTCACATCATTATACTGCACCGCATACTCATCAGCATATAGATACTCACATCATTATACTGCACAGCATACTTATCAGTGTATAGATATTCACATCATTATACTTCACAGCATACTCATCAGTATATAGACACTCACATCATTATGCTGCACAGCATACTCATCAGTGTATAGATACTCACATCATTATACTGCACCGCATACTCATCAGTATATAGATACTCACATCATTATACAGTACAGCATACTCATCAGTGTATAGATACTCACATCATTATACTGCACCGCATACTCATCAGTATATAGATACTCACATCATTATACAATACAGCATACTCATCAGTGTAAAGATACTCACATCATTATACTGCACCGCATACTCATCAGTGTATAGATACTCACATCATTATACTGTACAGCATACTCATCAGTGTATAGATACTCACATCATTATACTGCACAGCATACTCATCAGTGTATAGACACTCACATCATTATACTGCACCGCATACTCATCAGTATATAGATACTCACATCATTATACAGTACAGCATACTTATCAGTGTATAGATACTCACATCATTATACTGCACCGCATACTCATCAGTATATAGATACTCACATCATTATACAGTACAGCATACTCATCAGTATATAGATACATCATTATACTGCACCGCATACTCATCAGTATATAGATACTCACATCATTATACTGTACAGCATACTCATCAGTGTATAGATACTCACATCATTATACAGTACAGCATACTCATCAGTGTATAGATATTCACATCATTATACTTCACAGCATACTCATCAGTATATAGACACTCACATCATTATGCTGCACAGCATACTCATCAGTGTATAGATACTCACATCATTATACAGTACAGCATACTCATCAGTGTATAGATACTCACATCATTTAACTGCACAGCATACTCATCAGTGTATAGATACTCACATCATTATACTGCACAGCATACTCATCAGTATATAGATACTTACATCATTATTATGTGCAGCATACTCATCAGTTTATAGATACTCACATAATTAAACAGTGCAGCATACTCATTAGTGTATAGATACTCACATCATTATACAGTGCAGCATACTCATCAGTGTATAGATACTCACATCATTATACTGTACAGCATACTCATCAGTGTATAGATACATCATTATACTGTACAGCATACTCATCAGTGTATAGATACATCATTATACTGTACAGCATACTCATCAGTGTATAGATACTCACATCATTATACAGTGCAGCATACTCATTAGTGTATAGATATTCACATCATTATACTGTAAAGCATAGCATACTCACCAGTGTATAGATACTCACATCATTATACTACACAGCATACTTATCAGTGTATAGATACTCACATCATTATACAGTGCAGCATACTCATCAGTATATAGATACATCATTATACTGTACAGCATACTCATCAGTGTATAGATACATCATTATACAGTGCAGCATACTCATTAGTGTATAGATACTCACATCATTATACTGCACAGCATACTCATCAGTGTATAGATACATCATTATACTGCACCGCATACTCATCAGTATATAGATACTCACATCATTATACAGTGCAGCATACTCATCAGTGTATAGATACTCACATCATTATACTGCACAGCATACTCATCAGTATATAGACACTCACATCAATATACAGTACAGCATACTCATCAGTGTATAGATAGTCACATAATTATACTGCACAGCATACTTATCAGTATATAGACACTCACATCATTATACAGTACAGCATACTCATCAGTGTATAGATACTCACATCATTATACTGCACAGCATACTCATCAGTGTATAGATACATCATTATACTGTACAGCATACTCATCAGTGTATAGATCAAATCATTATACTGCACAGCATACTCATCAGTGTATAGATACATCATTATACTGCACAGCATACTCATCAGTGTATAGATACTCACATCATTATACTGCACAGTATACTCATCAGTGTATAGATCACATCATTATACTGCACAGCATACTCATCAGTGTATAGATCACATCATTATACTGCACAGCATACTCATCAGTGTATAGATACTCACATCATTATACTGCACAGTCTACTCATCAGTGTATAGATACTCACATCATTATACTGTACAACACACTCATCAGTTTATAGATACATCATTATACTGTACAGCATACTCATCAGTGTATAGATAAATCATTATACTATACAGCATACTCATCAGTTTATAGATACATCATTATACTGCACAGCATACTCATCAGTGTATAGATACATCATTATACTGCACAGTATACTCATCAGTGTATAGATACTCACATCATTATACTGTACAACACACTCATCAGTTTATAGATACATCATTATACTGTACAGCATACTCATCAGTGTATAGATAAATCATTATACTATACAGCATACTCATCAGTTTATAGATACATCATTATACTGTACAGCATATTCATCAGTGAATAGATACATCATTATACGGTACAGCATACTCATCAGTGCATAGATAAATCATTATACTGTACAGCATACTCATCAGTGAATAGATACATCATTATACTGTACAGCATACTCATCAGTTTATATAGATACATCATTATACTGTACAGCATACTCATCACTGTATAGATACATCATTATACTGTACAGCATACTCATCAGTGAATAGATACATCATTATACTGTACAGCATTAGATATGTGCATGGCGAAAAAATTTGGCTCGGTTCGGATCGATTCAGAATTTTTCGAATTTCGGTTCGGAACGATTTGAATTCAGAAAATTTTGAATCGATTCGGTTCGTATTTGTTTCGGATTCATTCAGATTCGAAGAAATTCGTCTGGATTCGGTTCGATTTGGTTAGGTTCGGTTCGGAAATTCGGAATTTCGGTAAGTGTTAGGTGGGATTAGACTAGTATTACTGTATATTAGGTGTAACCCATAGTAGAGATACATCATTATACTGCACAGCATACTTATCAGTGTATAGATACTCACATCATACTGCACAGCATACTCATCAATGTATAGATACTCACATCATTATACTGCACAGCATACTCATCAGTGTATAGATTCTCACATCAGTATACAGTGCAGCATACTCATCAGTGTATAGATACTCACATCATTATACTGTACAGCATACTCATCAGTGTATAGATACATCATTATACTGTACAGCATACTCATCAGTGTATAGATACATCATTATACTGCACAGCATACTCATCAGTGTATAGATACTCACATCATTATACTGCACAGCACACTCATCAGTGTATAGATACTCACATCATTATACTGCACAGCATACTCATCAGTGTATAGATACATTATTATACAGTGCAGCATACTCATCAGTGTATAGATACTCACATCATTATACTGTGCATCATACTCATCAGTTTATAGATACATTATTATACAGTGCAGCATACTCATCAGTGTATAGATACTCACATCATTATACTGTGCATCATACTCATCAGTATATAGATACTCACATCATTATACTGTGCATCATACTCATCAGTATGTAGATACTCACATCATTATACTGCACAGCATACTCATTAGTGTATAGATACTCACATCATTATACTGCACAGCACACTCATCAGTGTATAGATACTCACATCATTATACTGCACAGCATACTCATTAGTGTATAGATACTCACATCATTATACTGCACAGCACACTCATCAGTGTATAGATACTCACATCATTATACTGCACAGCATACTCATCAGTGTATAGATACTCACATCATTATACTGCACAGCATACTCATCAGTGTATAGATACTCACATCATTATACTGTGCATCATACTCATCAGTGTATAGATACTTACATCATTATACTGTGCATCATACTCATCAGTGTATAGATACTCACATCATTATACTGCACAGCATACTCATCAGTATATAGATACTCACATCATTATACTGTGCATCATACTCATCAGTATATAGATACTCACATCATTATACTGCACAGCATACTAATCAGTGTATAGATACTCACATCATTATACTGTGCATCATACTCATCAGTATATAGATACTTACATCATTATACTGTGCAGCATACTAATCAGTGTATAGATACTCACATCATTATACTGTGCATCAAACTCATCAGTATATAGATACTTACATCATTATACTGTGCAGCATACTCATCAGTGTATAGATACTCACATCATTATACTGTGCATCATACTCATCAGTATATAGATACTTACATCATTATACTGTGCATCATACTCATCAGTATATAGATACTCACATCATTATACTGTGCATCATACTCATCAGTGTATAGATACTCACATCATTATACTGTGCAGCATACTCATCAGTATATAGATACTCACATCATTATACTGTGCATCATACTCATCAGTATATAGATACTTACATCATTATACTGCACAGCATACTAATCAGTGTATAGATACTTACATCATTATACTGTGCATCATACTCATCAGTATATAGATACTTACATCATTATACTGTGCATCATACTCATCAGTATATAGATACTTACATCATTATACTGTGCATCATACTCATCAGTATATAGATACTCACATCATTATACTGTGCAGCATACTCATCAGTGTATAGATACTCACATCATTATACTGTGCAGCATACTCATCAGTATATAGATACTCACATCATTATACTGTGCATCATACTCATCAGTATATAGATACTCACATCATTATACTGTGCAGTATACATTCAAGCAATGTAATGACCACTGCTTCTTACACTTTTCGCCATCCCTGAGGAGAAATCACCCCGAACTCGTCTACTTGGGGTGATTGACAGACTCTTCTCTTGTACGATTGGTCCCACTAGAGAAGGAACGGGCATTATACACTTATTGGAGTGTGTAATTATGCATACAAGCCAGCGGATGAGCAGAGCCACTGCCCGTATGTAGCGAGGATGTGCGGACAACTTGTCAAGTCAAAAAGCTTGACAGTGCACCAGTTAGTACATGTGAGCCCATAGAGACATCTACTACATTACAATATAATGCTAAAAAAAGGTTTTTACACTCTTTCTCTCCATGCCGAAAAGTTTTGATCATAATTTTTTGCAAATGATAATGTAATAAGAAAATGCTGTAACACGTTAGTGAATTTGCGTTTTTCTTTTGTTTTTTTGCACATTTTATGTCCATTTTATTAATGAAAATAAAATAATGTCATAGTAGCCCCCCTTTCCCCAAAGAGGTGAGATTGTAGTGAAATCTGACCCTGCAACCTTCTACTCAGTGATGGCTTAGATAAGAGCTCATTTAATTTATATCTATTCCTAATTAACTACAGCAAAACCGGAGAATGAATTCCACCAGGCTTTACAAGAGGTCTATCTCTGAACTGTTCTTATTTTGCAAAACCTAAGTTTTAATGAAGTGCTTAATTGCTGATATATGTTCTGTATATAAATAGTAAAAAAAAATGTTTGGCTCTGAATAAAATTACCTTATAATCCTAATGTTGATTTGCCATTAACTGGTGAAATTTTAGACTCGAAATGTAGCAATTCAGTGTAACTGAAAATCTATTGATCTAACAACATTAGGAAATATTTAAAGGACAGTTCAGCTACATACAGGAAATAACTTAATTGTATTTAGTTTTCAAATAACATAACTCATCATAATTTAGAAGCAAACTATTTTTAAAAAAAAACAAACTATTTTTTCTGAAATAGTTTAAATAGTGCACTATGTGAGAAAAAAATAAGCTAAAAATCAGGAAAATAATTCCTCTTACTGTAAAATGGGTGGAATTTTACTTATCATATCAGTCAGGTGTATTAAAAATGTTATAAACCTGAGAGTTGTCATCTGTTTCATCAACTTCATATTATTAGTTTTCTCATTAATAGAATTTAAGCCTGAGGCAAATGGGTTCCTTTCCAATTATGTGCTTCAATAAATACACTTCTACATTATCTGCCGTCCGTGGTAAATTTTTATTAGTAAGGAATCATCTCACAAGAAAATACATTGAGGGTAAAATAAACGTAGAATTTGATTGTATAAACGTATTCTTGTTTATATCACTCAATATTAGCATATACACACATGAAGAGATAAGTAAGTAAGCAAATACCAAAGGTAAAAATGTATGTACATATATATATATATATATATATATATATATATATATATATATATATATATATATATATATACAGATGGCCCTCGGTTTACAACGGTTCAATTTACATCGTTTCAGAATAACAACCTTTTTTCCCAGTCATGTTACTGCTATTGAAAAGCATTGAGAAGCAGTGCATTTATTAAAATAGCCAGTAGGTGGAGCTGTCCACTTGTGTTGCAGCAAAGCCAAGCAAGCTGAAATTAATCAGTTTAACCAGACCTGAGCTATCGAGCAGATTTCAAAGGAACAAGATCTTCCTGTCTATAAATCAGTCCAGATTGAAATGCATAGAAAGAACTGTTTGCAGACAAATGCAAGTTAAGTCTGTGTCGTGTGATTATTTTATTAGGTTTATAATGCTGTTAAAGCAAAATTTTTTGTTCATTTAACGTAGTTTAATTATATATTCTTTGTTGTGTGATTATTTTATTAGGTTTATAATGCTGTTTAGCATTTAAAGTCTTCATTTCAAAGCTTTAAAAATAATGTATTAGGTGTTACTTATGAAAAAGTTTGTTCAGATGCCAGTTTGCCTATCTCCATATTTCTTAAGGACATTATTGAGCAAAAATGACATGCTCTTAATTTGAAAGACTATGACATTTTAGCACTAGTGACCCTGCAATGTTATGCGTTTTATCGTCACTACAGGGTTAAGTTTAAACATATAGTTAAATTGCTTTTTCGGACCTCAGAGAACTGCTGGTCCCGAGTAGATACAGCCACTCAGCTAATCAGCAGAGGTAGTCGAACGAACTAGCTGAGCGATTGGCTCACAGACGGTGTTCACTCAGGACCATCAGTTCTCAGTGGCTCCCAGGTCGTACTTTAACTATGTGTGTAACCCCTTTGCTGGGGTTAAACACAAAAAATTGCAGGGACGGTAGTGCTAAAATTGCATTTTCTAACGAATTAGAGTATATAATTGTACACTATATTTTTCCTTTGACATTCTGTTTCCTTACTAAATGGTTATGTATTTATACAAAGGTTGTAGAAAAAATAACTGCTTATTATTAATTATATATCAGCAAGAAAGCCGTTAAGTCAAATTGTGAGATTGTGAGACACACTATTTGAGGACTGTTCTCCCGATTGCACTATGGATTATTACATAGAAACTGTGCAAATCTTTTGATCTGAGAGAAACAAGACTTAAAAATGTTCAACAAACTTTTATCATATCTAACACTATTGTGCTTCTGTCACAGAAAATCCATTAACATGTTAATAGAATAACTAAATAACCTTACAAAATTAAGATTTCCTGTATTCATCTTTTGTATAAAAAAAAAACATTACTGTATTTTCTTCAGTGAGATATTTTAAAAATGCTAAATATTTATCAAAAGTCAAAATTAAACTTTATTACACTTAAAATATAGACCTTTAAAATGTCTTTATTTGGTGAATGCTCCATTCATAGGGAGTTGTGTTTATTTATAAATCAGTAATAAAAATCTATTTTCTGTATAGTCTCTCCCTAAATTAAAGGGACATTCACATAAAATTAAATTCTCCATAAAAATGTTTGCTGATTATAGTAAAGAAAATAATTAATGTAAAGTTATTATTTTATTTATGTTTACTGCTTTTCCAGTATTTTTTGTTTGCAAGCTGTGATTTTTGTTACCAATCCACCAGAGTGGCTAAAGAGTATCTTGCATATGTAAATATGCTGCAGTTTGCCTAACCTAACTATATGGAGATTGCAATGATCACAACTTTTGATTGATTGCAAAGGGTTTGGAGCTCTAATGCTGTTCCTCTCTCAGCTCCTAAGGAAGTACTAGCCCTGCCCACTTCTGGACAAGCTCCACCCCCAAGGAGACCAGGTAAACATGCTTAAAGGGACCTTAAACCCTGTGATAATGTTATTTTCCAACACATTTGTAACTGCTCCTCATTGGCCTCTGCAGAAGACATCTGATGAGAACAGGCTTTTTATAACCTAGGATAACAGTTACATCATGGCAGCAAATTAAACTAAAAACTTTACACATTTTAATTATCTATACAATTGATACAATTTAAATAATGCATCTGTATATAATTCTCAGGCTAATCTTTACTTTGAATACTTCATTATGTCCAGAGGTGTTTTTTTAGGATTTAATGCAATAAGGAAATTAAAAAAAACATTTTTCCTTTCTGCAGCAAATACTCACTTTGCGCACACACAATACATTGGCATGCAATGCGCATCAAGCAGTAGTAAAATCAGCTGGAATGCATTAGCTCTCAGTCTACCCATCGTCAGTCTTTCCTTGTAATCATCAATATGGAAGAGACGAACTGAGGCTAAAGACGGATTTACAATTTACACATAATTATAAAGAAAACAGATCCTTTAAGACTGTTACCGACAGAAATGTATGTTTAGGATCAATTTAAACTTGATGTTATCGAACATTATAAGCATTTCATACAAGTAATGGGGAAAATCACTATTTTATATATATATGTACTATATGTTTGTATAATCTGTAATGATTGCAGTTTTATATTTTGTTTGTTCAAATTTTGTTTGTTGCTTTGTTTACTAATCCCCCAATATTTAAAAAGAAATAAAAAAAAAAGAAGTCTGTGTCAAAGGGCCTTTCATTTAAAACCTCGTCGCTCAGGCGGAATGATCTAAGAAGTCTCATTGGTACGTCGAGGCCATCAAAAAAAATTAGAAGCACACATTTTATCTTGAGACATGTTTATATTTAGTGGGGTTTCTTATGTGAAACAGAGATTCCAACATTACAATACAAGGTATAAAAAAAATCCCCAAATGTGTTCTTTCATGAGTCAGACATTTCTAAACAACTTTCCAATTTACTTATTTTATCAATTGCGCTTTATTCCCTTAGTATCCTTTGTTGAAGGAGCAGCAATGCACTACAGGGAGATAGCTGAACACATCTGTAAGCCAATTACAAGATGCATATATTTGCAGCCAGCAATCAGCAGCTAGCTCCTGAGCCTACCTAGGTAGGCTTTTCAACAAAGGATATCAAAAGAACAAATCAAATTAGATAATAGGTTTAAATTGGAACGTTGTTTACAATTTTATGTTCTGTCTGAATCATGAAATAAATATTTTGGCTTTCATTTCCTTTAAGCAACATAGTAAATACAATGTGTAATGTTCTTTATTTATTTTGTTAAATATGAATATCTTTAATACTTCCCTCACTTATGCCTGAGTGCACCCTGAAGATTCAGAACCTGCAACATGCTAAACAGTCATAGCTAGATCAGTGTGGGAAAACATTCGTTCTGGGGGATGGCGGTTTAGGGGTTAATCACTTTATTAGGTGGTTTGCGATGTGGAGGGATGGCGGATTAGGGGTTAATAGTTTAATTAGGTATATTGCATTGTGGGGGGTTGGCGGTTTAGGTGTTAATACTTTTATTATTAGTTGCGATGTGGGGTGATGGCGGATATAGGGTTTTGACGTGTCAGTTTTATTTTTGTGAGGCAGGTTAGACTTTTACGGGCGATCTAACTTTTTTTTTTTTTATGCGCCTACAGTTTCTAAGTCACTGGCAACTCCATAAATATGTATTTACTCACATTTCTGGACATCGTCAGTTTATCCAACTTACGGCAGTATATGAACTGCTGGCGCGGTTTATGTAATTCCCCGATGTGCATGGTGAAATTACGGGCGACGCGGGTTTCAGCAGTTATCAAAGTGACAATGTAAATATCATGTAAATAGCAATTTGATTGAAAAGTCTTAATATTTCTTTTATAAGGAAATAAAAAATGTGATGTGTGTGTGTGTGTATATATATATATATATATATATATATATATATATATATATATATATATATATATATATATATATATATATATATATATACACACACATATATATGTATATAGATAGATAGATAGATAGATAGATAGATAGATAGATAGATAGATAGAAAAAATGATGGTACAAGAAAATGTTATATCTACTTTAGTCTTTAAGTTTGGGGTACAAAATGTTGCACAGCATATGTCCTTCATTGGCAAGCATTTCATTTCCCAGTGTCTAGTTGGAGTTTCCATAGCAACTATCAACTTAAAGCCGTACACGTACTGGATAGCTGCTTAATGGTTCAGTAATGAAGGCTTTCGGCTCTTAATCTCAGATTTGGCAAAGCAATGAATTTGGAAATTGTGGCATCTACCGCACCATTTTCTGAGCAAAGCTACACTTTCTGAGTTGTTAACATATTTATAAAACATTTAAAGATAGTAATATGTAAAATATACTAGTTATTTCCAATGGTTCCTTATTTCACATATACCAAGTCATCATAACTGCACCAAGTATTATACTACATACTGCAGGGGATTGTGGATGAATTAAGGAAATTTGGGGCAAAGTTACAGAAATCCAGGCAGAAGTCATGTGACAATGGGGGTGGCTGTGAGGCCAGGGTGTGGGTGGAGCTAAGTTTTGCAACTGTGATTTTCAAGTACCCCCAACAGGCCAGGTTTTCATTATAGCTGAACCAGTGCACAGGTGAAGGAATCAGCTGATCAGTAACCATGGTTACTAACCTGCTCTCACCCATCAGCTGATTATTTCACCTGTGCACTAGTTCAGCTATAATGAAAACCTGACCTGTTGGGGGTACTTCAGGGCCGCGGTTGAGAAACAATGAGGCTTGTCAGATCTCTGCAAACCAACAATTTAATAAGTTTCTGTAGAGCTGCAGGAAGAAGAGCAAGCAGAGCTTCTAACTCCTATCAGTCCTGCAAAATGCAGGACAACTAGGAATATGGAACTGCATTGCCAACGCATTTCTGCTATATATATTTTCTGTGGTGTTTGTCTTGTAAATACTTATATAGGGGCATATGTATCCAGCTACGTATGGAGCTTGATACCCCGTGTTTTTCTAAAGACCGCTGCTCCATAACCTGTCTGCCTGTTCAGAGGCGGCGCACAGACATTGCCAGAAATCTACCTGATCAAATACGATCGGGTTGATTGACACCCCCTGCTAGTGGCCGATTGGCTGCAAATCTGCAGGGGGCGGCATTGCACCAGCAGTTCATAAGAACTGTTGGTGCAATGATAAATGCCGGCAGCGTATGCTGTCGGCATTTATCGATGTGCAACGGAGATGATCCACAATATCGGATTATGTCTGCTCGCACAATGATAATTCGGCCCCATAGAGTGTATTTGAAAATATATATCCAAGATTGTCCATCAAACACTGTTTCATTCTTATTTTGTAATGACTTCAATTTCAATAGGTTAAGCACTAATTGAGAAACCCATCCTGCATTTCATATCTATTCATCGCGTAATTAATCCTTCTTTCCAAGTACAATAGTGAAAGCGATACAGTGTCTGCTAATAGTGACGCAGCTAAAACAAATGCCTCTGAATTTCCAGCAAACCTTTTGTATTTGTATAAAAAATGCTGGTATATTATTTGTAAATGCCTGGCACACACTGATCAGCATCATTTCAACTATGAAAAAGAAGTCAGAGGGCACAGCTATCTATTATAAAGTGTTTTTAGAGCAACCTACATTAAGTATGAAGATGCGCATGATGTTCCCGTCTCATGATAAAGGGCTTGTCTGACCAGGAAGGCGCAGTAATGTCAAATCTTTACTGATGACCCACTTGGATTCTGTTTTTAAAACAAACACTGACATAGAATTTAAAATAGCTAAATGTGCCAATTTATAATCCCAGAGATCTCATTTTTAACCTTGTTGCTTCTGCAAGTGCACAAGTTTGGCAGATTTTTTTTTTGAATGTTTTGATTCTGCTTACAGTAGCTGCAGTGATTAATGTTTAAATAATACAATTCTCTAAGCTGTTAAAACATATTATTTTTGCACAAATGCTTCTACCTATAGGTAATCATAAATACTTTATATATATATATATATATATCATATCATATCACACTTTACACTAATTAAATACAATAATATACATTTTTAGTTGTGATTGTAATACTTTAGGGTTTAAATATGTTAATTATAACTTAATCAAAACCATATGACATTATTAACCCTTTGAGTGCTAAGCACTTTCCCACCTGGGGGCTAAGCACATTTGAGGGTTTTTTAAATGTTACATTTTTTAAAATATTTTTTTTAATTTTTTTTTTCTTTTCTTTTCAGATCTCCAAGACTTATACCGTTGGAAAGGATAGGCGATTACCTTTCCAACGGTGGATCTTGGGGGTCTGTAGCTGCTTAGATGCCTGAGATACAGGCTTCTAAGCAGCATGCCCCCTTTCCCTATATTGTCCTTTGTCATTTTTAAATAAAGTTGCGCGGTGACGTCATCACGTCATTACGCATGACGTCACCGTGCAAAACGGAAAGCCCCGGTGATGCCTGTCACTCTACAGGCACGATCGCCGGGGTATGAGCGGGTGGGAGCCCCCAGATCTCCCTCAAGGTGGGAGAGTGCTAGCGACGGCTCTGAGCCATTGTTAGCACCTGAGTGAGAAACTCTGCGACGGCTCAGAGCCGTCGTTAGCACTCAAGGGGTTAAAGGAACACTCAAGTGAAAATTACACTTTCATGAATCAGATAGAGCAGCAATTTTAAACAATTTTCCAATTTACTTCCATTAACAAAATGTGCACAGTCTCTTTATAATTTCTGAGTCACCAGCTCCTACTGAGCATGTGCAAGAATTCACAGAATATATGTATATGCATTTGTGATTGGCTGATGGCTGTCACATGATACAGAAGTAGAAATAGACATAACTTTGAAATTTGTCAGAAAAAAATCTACTACTTATTTGAACTTCAGTGCTGTTGTATTGTCTTTTTATCATGCGTTTGTTTATTATGCATATCTACTGTATTTACTGGTCATTTAAATGTAAACACATTTGGCCTGTGAAAGTTTTCTTTTGAAAAGGAATTTAAAGTACAGAAGCAATTCTATAGTGTAGTAATTTAATATATTAAATTAAGTCTCACAAAAATCAAAGGGACAGTAAACCTATTTTTTTATTTCATAATTCGGATAGATCATACAAATTTAAACATATTCCCAATTTATTTACATTATCAAATTTGCTTTCTTCTCTTGGTATCCTTTGGTGAAGGAGCAGCAATGAACTAGCTGGGTACACTGGGTAAACCAATCACAAGAGGCATATATGTGCAGTCACCAATGAGCAGCTAGCTCCCAGTAGTGCATTGCTGCTCAGAAAGGGACATAAACTTTTAGGATTAAGGTACAGTATACAAATGAAAAAGAAAAGTTTCAAATTTACATTTATTTTAAAATAGATTTTTCTCTGTGTACTCTTTGTTAAAATCTAGGGTTCGTTTTCTATCAGAGCATACTCGAGTACACTCAGGAGAGTGCATGTGAGCAATATATGACAGCTGTGTATGCAACAATGATATACACGTGTGAAAAAACCTTGCCGACACAATCTCACCACCTTTAAAGGGACAGTATACTGTACAATTATTTGTTTTTCCCTTAATGTATTTTCAATGACTTATTATACCAGCTGCAGCGTATACAATGTATGAGAAATTGTATTGGTTTATTTATGTATATGAAATAGCTGGTTTTGTGCTTTTAACCCACAGCCTAATGAAATGGGTTGAGCTTGCAGGTAACATGAGATCTCATTATGTTATCACTGTGTGTACACACACATGCTTCCTTATTATTATTATTATACTTTTTTATGAAGCGCCAACATATTCCACAGTGCTGTCCATAGATACAATTAATTTCAATAAAACAATGATATAAAACTTGTAAGAGACAGGACAAAATTTACAAACACATACAGGAGGAATTGAGGGCCCTATTCCCGTGGGAACTTACAATCTAGAAGGGTAGGAGGTTGAGAAACAGGAGATGAGGACTGCAAGATTGAGAAAGATGTTAATACAGAGTTAGATGAGAGAAGTGAAATTAATTTATTGGGTGGTAGGCTTCTCTGAACAAAAATGTCTTCAGGGAGCATTTAAAGGAGGAAAGATTAGGGCAAAGCCTGACAGCACGAGGGAGAGAGTTCTAGAGCAGTGATTTGCAACCTTTTTTTTGCCGTGGCACACTTTTTTACATTACACCACCATCCCAAAATTTTACAAAATGACACATTGTAGCCTAATACAGGATATATATACAGTGTATATATATATATATATATATATATATATATATACAGTATATATATATATATATATATACACACACACACTGTACTGTGTTGTCATGCCATGCCTCCTACAAACTATACATGACATATTGACATTCTTTTACAAACAATCATAATGATTGTCTGTGAATGAATGTCAGTGTCATGGTTGTAAATGATGCCTGATGAGCCTGTCACATACCTCCCAATATTTCAAAATTTGAAAGAGGGACACCCCCGCACTGTTGTCAGTCTGCCGTGGCACACCTGAGGATCTCTCACGGCACACTAGTGTGCCACGGCACACTGGTTGAAAAACACTGTTCTAGAGGGTAGGTGCTGCACAACAGAAGTCCTCAGTCTAGCATGGGAAGAGGTGATAGTCGCGGATGCAAGGAGCAGGTCATTATTGGATCTTAGTGGGCGGGCTGGAGTATACTTGTTTATTACAGAGGATAGGTAGAGGGGAGCGGTGTTGGTGAGAGCTTTGTATGTAAGGGTAAGAATTTTTAATTTAATTCTGCTGTGAATGGGGAGTCAATGAAGGGACTCTCAGAGAGGTGCAGCAGATACAGAGCAACGAGAAAGGTGGATTAGCCTGGCAGAGGCATTTAGGATGGTTTGAAGGGGGGAGAGGTGGGAAAGAGGAAAGCCAGCATGTAGGTTATTGCAGTAGTCAAGTCGGGAAATAGCAAGGGAGTGGATTATTTGCTTTGTGGTGTTAGCGCTCAGAAAAGGGCGAATCTTGGAAATATTGCGTAGATGGTTGCGGCAGAATGTAGAAAGCGATTGGATGTGGGGTACGAAGGATAGGTTTGAGTCAAGTGTAACTCCAAGGCAACGGGCTTGGGGTGATGGGGAAATGGTGATGCTGTCAACAGGGATAGAGAAGTCAGAAGTCGGCGTAGAGCTTGAGGGGGAGATAAGAAGGCGCTCAGTCTTGGACATGTTAATATTTAGGTGGTGAGAGGCCATCCAGGAAGAAATACCAGATAAGCAGCCGCTGACATGAGAAAGGACGGAGGGAGAGAGAGCTGGGATGAAGAGGTAGATTTGGGTGTCATCAGCATAGAGGTGATATTTGAAGCCATAACTGTTGATAAGTTTACCCAGTGAAGAAGTGTAAATAGAGAAGAGTAGTGGACCCAGAACAGATCCTTGAGGTACTCCAACAGACAGAGGCATTGGAGAGGAGTCCTCAGCAAATGACACCGAAATAGACCTGTGAGAAATATAGGAGTGAATCCAGGAAACAGCAGTGTCAGAGGCCAAAAAAGCTAAGGGTCTGTAGGAGGAGGGGGTGGTTAACTGTATTGAAGACAGCTGAGAGGTCAAGTAAGATGAGTATATAGTAGTGGCAAATATTTTTAGCAGAGAGAAGATCGTTAGTAACCTTGGTAAGGGCAGTCTAAGTTGAGTGTTTGGGGCGGATTCCAGATTGCAGGGGTCAAGCAAGGAGTTGGTGGAGCGGAAGTGGGTTAGGCAATTGTAAACTACTTTTTTAAGGAGTTTTGATGTTAGTGGAAGCAGTGATATGGGGCGGTAGCTTTCAGGAGAATTAGGGTCGAGTGAGGGTTTTTTGAGTATGGGAGTGACTTTTGCATGTTTGAAAGAAGATAGGAATGAGCCGGTAGAGAGAGATAGGTTGAAGATGTGAGTAAGAGCAGGAGTGAGGGTGGAAGACAGGGAGGGTATTAGATGAAAAGGAATAGGGTCAAGCAGACAGATAGTGAGGTGTGAGGAAGATAGTAAGGAAGAAACTTCATTCTCAGTGGCTGGATGGAAGATGCAGAGGGTGGCAGAGGGAGTAACGGGGCCTGTTGTTGGAATATTGCAGGTTGGTGTTAGGATGTTGCTTCGGATAGTACGTATTTTGTTTAAAAAGTAGTCATATCTGCCTGTAAACCAAAGACCAATACTTAGAGAGAACAATGGAAAATTAACATTTTATTACTTAACTCTCCTACCTCCAACTGGGAGTGTAATTTCTTCTGCTGGCTGTGTTTACACAGTTTGTCAATAGTCTATATTTAAAGGGACACTCAAGTCAAAATGAACTTTCATTATTCAGATAGAGCATGGAATTTTAAACAACTTTCCAATTTACTTCCATTAAAAAAAGTGCACAGTCTTTTTATATTTAAACTTTTTGAGTCACCAGCTCCTACTGAGCATGTGCAAGAATAAATGTGTATGCATTTGTGATTGGCTGATTGCTGTCACATGGTACATGTATGCATTTGTGATTGGCTGATAGCTGTCATGTGGTACAGGGGGAGTGGAAATAGACATAACTTTTAAAATTGTTAGAAAAAATCTACTACTCATTTGAAGTTCAGGCTAAGTCCTATTGCATTGTCTTGTTATCTTGCATTTGTTGATTATGCAAATCTACTGTGTTTACTGGTCCTTTAAGTATAAAAACTTTCAATATAGGTGGTGATACCACAGGAAAAATCAGCTATTTCAAATGATGAAATAAAGGTAAAGGTAAAACAATTATATACACTCTAGCAGGTAAAATGGATCATTCAGAACAAATTAAAGGCCGAAACATTTTTTGGCAAAAGACTGTCCATTTAAGTTTTTAAGATAAAACTGGGAGCTCTGCAGAATGTTTAGAGAATATGCAAAGGAATGACAGATAACTTTCACCCGCACCCATGGAACGCCCACTATCAGAGGAAGGGGGAACTCATTTTACAACACAGAAAACAATATGCTTTGCATTTTTTATATTATAAGTACAAATTTCTCCGTTTTCCATGAGCAGGGTAGTTTTATTGAGATTTCTACTGTGCACATTAAATTGTTTATATCAAATTTATTTTTCCATAAATTATAATTTTTCAATTTTATTACACATTTTTACTGCATGTTTTTATTTTAATATTTAATTTATACTTTTTATACAATTTGTTTAATTAAATCTTTTTGCAAGAGTTATTGTAAATTGTAATGTATACATCTCTTTCACATACTTAAATGCAGGGAATACCTTTTTTGAAGAAAACTGCCATTAGAGATTTTAGGTAGATAGATAGATAGATAGATAGATAGATAGATAGATAGATAGATAGATAGATAGAGAGAGAGAGAGAGAGAGAGAGAGAGATAGAGATAGAGATAGAGATAGATAGATAGATGATATAGATAGATAAATATGTATATATATATATATATATATATATCCTACAGAAAGTTCTATAGTTTTCAAGAATTATAGCATATTGACCTTCATAAGAGTATTATATGATCTTTACAATTTCAAAGAAAACATAGTTTCTTCTTTGCTAAAGGTATGTATTGTCTTGCCACAGACAGATGAAATATTCTTAGGTATTTCAGATATACACTCATCAATCTCCAACAAGGTGCGTTGATGCCCTCTAGTGTTTGCAATAGGTTCAACAATGTCAACAAAGAGGCTGAATGAAATTCTTTGTACAACTTATCTTATGTTGTATATGTTTTTACCTAACGATAATCAAAAACGTGCTGGTATGGACAGAAATCACACAAAATCTTTGGGGGCTTTTTCTGAGCATTATATTGTAATGTAAGTATCTAGAACTCTGCATAGCTAGATTAAAAGCTATCAAGCTAGAAGTCTAAAATCCTTTCAGGAACTTTACAGAGTTGATGAAGATTCTTTTGATAATCTCACCAGAGCAGAGAGCTTTATATAGCATTGGGCACCTAGAGAGTGGCTTGCAGTTATTTACTACAGAGGCTTTAATTTATTAATAGTATTTTAGTTAATGTCTCACATTGTTTGGGAAATCAAAACAAAAATGTGTATTGAGCTAAAAAGAAAGTTCTTGTAACATATGATCCATTATTAGGATACATGGTCTAGCTTATTATTGCATAAGTCTTCCAAAAGTACATATATGCATAGACTACTTATAGGGAAACATCCATAAATGAAAACTCTCCAGACTCTGGTTCAGTTGTGTAAAAGTACAACAGTACAACATACCTTCCAATTCTGGCATGTTGCAACCCAGGACAAAATACATGGGGAGCCCTTCTTCCTGCTGTCACTTAGCACTGCCTGCTGCAGCTAAATCTCCCTCTACAAATTGCTTGCAAAACATTGTTATACACACTACAGGCACATTAAATACAGTAGAACTGCATAATCAACACGCGCATAACTAAAGGACAATGCAATAGCACTTACTCAGAATATTAAATGAGATTTTTTTAATGACAAATTTAAAAATTTGATTCAATTTGCCAGCCCCCTGTATCATGTGACAGCCATTAGCCAATCACAAACTCATATACATAGATACTGTGAAATTTTGCACATGCTTAATAGGAGCTGGTGTCTCAGAAAATGTGCATATAAAAAGATTGTGCACAATTGTGCACAATTGTGCACAATTTCATAATTCAAGTAAATAGGAAAGTTTTTTTAAAACTGAATAACTAAAGTTTATTTGGACTTTATTGTCCCTTTATGTCACACATACTCTCACACATATACAAACACATGCTAATTCACACACACACTGGCACACACATATATATGCACACACACAAATGTACAGGAACACATGCACACCCAAATGCACAAATACACACACACATACATACACACAAACACATATACACATACATACACACACACACATACATACAGACACACATACATACATTCATACATACATACATACATACATACGCACAAACACATATACACATACATACATACAGACATACAGACACACATACATACATACATACGCACAAACACATATACACATACATACAAACACACAAACACATACATACATACATACACACACACAAACACATACACGCATACATACATATGACCCAGATGTTCCAATAAAGTTGTGAATATATCCTTGGGGCTGTGGATTATTTTGGAATTTGGATGATTATCTTTGGGTGCCTGCAGTAACCCTTTTAGCGTGCACTAGGACTAAGGTGTCGAGGTGCTGTGTCTATTGGGATCACATACAGACATACATACAAACACATACACACATACACACATACATACATACACACACAAACACACACAAACACACAAACACATACACACATACATACATACACACACACAAACACATACATACATACACACACACACACAAACACATACATACATACATACACACAAACACATACACACACACAAACACACAAACACATACACACATACATACATACACACAAACACATACATACACACAAACACATACACACATACATACACACACAAACACTCAAACACAAACACATACACACATACATACATACACACAAACACATACACACATGCATACATACACACAAACAAACACACAAACACATACACACATACATACATACACACACACACACACACACACAAACACATACACACATACATACACACAAACACATACACACATACATACATACATACACACACCAACAGACACACAAACACATACATACATACATACACACAAACACATACACACCTACATAAATGCACACAAACACATACACACATGCATACATACACACAAGCACATACACACATACATATATACACACAAACACATACACACATACATATATACACACAAACACATACACACATACATATATACACACAAACACATAACACATACATATATACACACAAACACATACACACATGCATACATACACATACATACAAACACACAAACACATAGTCACATACATACCCACATACACACAGACACACATACAGACACACACACATACAAACACACAAGCACAGACACACATACATAGAGACACACATACTATGCTAGCTCTAATAAGTTGGAACAATACATTTTAAAAAGTTCAAGAACTAAATAATTTTTTGAACAGAATTCAAAGAAGATGATAAACCCCCAAGAGCACAGTTGTCTGTTCGGATATTAGCTTAGAAATGTCTTCAAAGCACAAATATTTTCTAGCTGACAGCTACAGGGAAATGAAAGCTGTTCAATGTCCCATATCACATGCAGCATCCTGTAGGGGTAACTCTTTGTTTAACTGCTGCATAAATTAAATCAGAACAATTCTTCAATTATTACTGTGTGAGCAGCTCTGGAAAATGTTTCTTTGTTGTTGCAGAAACAAACTTATTTATTCTCATCAGGATAAATTGTCCCTTGCACTGTATATTCTAACGCTGTTGCATTTGTTGCATTAAATAAAATATAAACAAGGTATAAAATATTAAATCTCCCTGGTTGTGACCCTACTGAATTATTAAATTAATAAAACTAGAAACCTAAAGCAAAACTTTTTTCTATTCTCTAATGGGTTTTTATAGAGCAGGACCTGGGGGCCACAATGGATTTTGTGTGGCCCCTGGCACCAGTGAACAGAAAACAAAGTTCCACAGTTCTCATTAAAATACATGCATTAAAGAGACAGTAAGCACCTTGAGATTTTTATATAAAATGTTTAGTTATTTACAATGAAATAACTTTGCAATCTACTTTTTAGCTCTGTTACATGATGACATCTCAGCTACAAATCTGCTACATATATTTCCCTAATTGGCTTTAGCTAATACCAACTGCAAAACAACTTTACACTAAAATTATTACTATGACTAGCCTTGTTGTTTGCAAACTAAAGCTCAGATAGGCTCCACTAAAAAATGCAAATAGTGGGTGGGGTTTTGCTATTAATAAACAATTGCAGTAAATATGATGTTCAGTTGTAATAAAAACATCTACACTTGGCTGACATGTTATTCTTTTTTTTTTCTTTTTTTTCATTTCAAATCTTTATTAGAGCATGCCAAAGTTACAGCAATAAGAATCCAAAATGACAAAGTCTGTGGTAGTATAGTAGAGTAAAAATGATCAAAAAAAACAACAACAATTAGGATACATGGTGGAAACATAAGCATATATTAACAGCCATTGTACAGCATGGTGTGTATTACAATCAGGGAAACGAGGATACGTTAATAAGTACAAAACTGCAGTAGGGTCATGTGTGTATGGCTGGGGGGGGGGGATAAGGTTAAGGTGAGAATGTAGGAAGAAAGGAAAGGGGGGAAATCGAGGGTTAGTGAAGAGGACATAGGCTCATCTTACCCGTCTAGCAAAACTTCAAGACTTTCCTATTTTCAAGACTATCTGATCTTTCTCCAGATTTCCCATGTCTGACAGTGCAGATTTATCTTATTATTAACGGTAAAGATAGGACTCTCCATACACTCGAAGTAGTTCATAGTCTTGGTAATATCACTCCAGGTGGGGAGTATGGACTACTTCCATAGGCGAGCAATAGATAGTTTGGTTGCCATCAGTAGGTAGATGCTAAGCAAGCCCTTGGGGGTGAGGGGAGACCCAATGGACAGATAAAAAAGTATGGTTTGTGGTTTGGTCCACAAAGTGGGATCAAGGTCAAAGCATTTACGAGAGAGCATACTCCAAAGGGGCCGCAATACAGGGCATCCCCACCACACATGGGACAGTGATCCCACCTCACTGCATCCTCTTCAGCACAGCGGGGAATTTAAAGGCGATATTTTAAAGAGCCTCAGGGGGGTCAGGTGCCATTGGGTGCACACTTTAAGGTATAGCTCCAGCAAGGTGATGCAATGTAGAGCTTGTTTTGTAATTAGAGTGGCCTTGGACCACTCTTCCTGGGTGGCGTGAAAATGTAGGGCTCTTTCCCATGATACAATATAGGGCGATTTATAGTAAATCGGAGGATTAAGTACATCGCGATAAGAAATTCACAGTGGCCTAGGAATTCTCTGGGCCATGATCCATCGTTGTTCCAAACTAGTGGGAACACGAAGGGGGAAGATAGTTAACCCCCACGACTGGAGGAGACTCCTTAATCTCCAAAACTCAAATTGTAATAGCTGGGAAGGCTGATAGGTGGAGCAGAAATTGGCAGGCGACATTAACTGTCCACCTGGGAAAAGGTAATTTATGTTGGTGATGCCATGAGAATGCCACAGCAAAGGGTGTGAATCTTTCAGGGCTCGAAGTAGGCCCGACAATGAATGAATCGGTGAGGGATGGGGGGCAATTTGGGGGAGGGATCGGATTTTATCCCAGAAGCGTAATGCTGATAGGACTATATAGTTTTGGATGTTAAAAAAGGTTCGGGTGTGTTTAGGAATCCATAGCAAGTCTGAGAGAGTGAGCGAATCAGGGAGAGTTGCCTGCTCCAGCCTCCACCATTTACAATCCGAGGTATCTGCGTTCCACGGAAGAATATGCACTTACCTGGATGCTTCATGATAGCACGCCAAGTTGGGGGCGCTAGCGCCACCGCTCAGCAATGGCAGCTGTAAGATTGTTGTAGCCACTCGTGGGTGTTTGCATTTCCAAATGAATTTGTTGCAGAGCAACTGGAACTTTCCAATGAGAGATTTGAGTATGGGTATCGGCAGAGTTCGGAAAAGATATGTCAGCTTGGGTTAAAGAGTCATTTTAAAGGCTGCAACTCTGCCTAACCAGGATATGCTTGGGACATTCCAGTGGTCCACACATTTGAAAGGAGTGGAGAAGAGGATAGAAGTTAGATTCAACCACGGTAGAGATATTCCAGGAGAGGAAAACTCCCAGGTGTTTAATTCTCTGCCGTGACCAGTTAAACGAATACCGTCTTTTAAGGTTGGCATATTCTGTGTCAGGAATGTTAATCATAAAGGCATCCGTCTTATTTACATTTAGTTTGTAATAGCTGATTGTTCCAAAGGTATGTAGGGGTTCAAAAAGAGCGGGAGGGAATGGGTAGGGTCGCACAGAAATATGGTGAGGTCGTCCACGAACAGCGCAGTTTTTTGAGGGACTCCTGCAATTGTTACACCCTTGATATTTGTGCTAGATCTAATTGCTTCAGCTAGGGACTCCATAATTAAAGCAAATATCAGGGGGGACAGAGGGCACCCTTGCCTTGTCCCATTAGTAATCGGGAAAGAGGGGGACAGAAATCTCAAACCTCTGACTATCGCTGATGGGGAGGCATATAGAGCTTTGACAAACGTGTAGTAATGTGGTGAGAATCCAAACTTTTTAAGGACTTCAAATAAGTAAAGCCAATTAACACGGTCAAATGCCTTTTCGGCATCAAGGGCTAAGGTGGTGCAGGGTATTTTCTCGTGTTTGGCTTCAAAGAAGATATTTAAGATGCGTCTGGCATTGTCAGGACCTTCTCTACCTGGGGTAAATCCCACCAGATCCCAGTCTATCAGAGAGGGGAGAATATGGTTTAGCCGGGTGGCTAGAATCTTAGCAAAGAGTTTTGTGTTGACATTGAGTAAAGAGATGGGCCTAAATTTGCGCATGCATTGGGGTCCTTGCCGGGTTTCGGTATTGTTACTATTGTTGCCCCAAGGAACTCAGTGGGAAGGGCTCCAGAATGCCTGGCAAGAGAAAAAACTCTGGTGAGTAGGGGAGTAATTAGGGCGCAAATGGCGGTGTATCCATCTGGTCCTGGTGCTTTGTGGGACTTTAAGGATTTAATAGCTAGGGCTATTTCCCGTGGATTAAAAGGTAAGTCTAAGAAGTCTTTTTGGTTGTCAGTCAGGGTCGGGAGGGAAAGCGGGTCCAGAAAGTTTTTTATTATTGAAGAGGAAGGGGCAGGGGAGTCTTGGGAGCTTTCTAAGTTGTATAAGTCATAATAATATTTGGCAAATGCTTTACCTATGTCAGCTGGGAGTCTGACTACACCATCAGGGGTCTTAATGTAGGGTATGCGGGCATCTGCTGCTCGTTGTCTCAGTTTATCGGCTAGGAGACGATCAGCCTTATTCCCTTTAGAGTAGCACATTTGCTTAACTTTTTGCAGTTGCCATTGCATTCTAACATTTTCTAGATTCGCAATTTGAGACTTGATGGACTCCATTTGAGCAAGTACACCAGGGTCAAATGTGTTGGGAGGTGAGGTTGTGAAGCTGGATATGGAGCTGTGCTAGGGTCTCTCCCTGGTTTTCCTATGTTTGGATTGGAGTTTAATAAATATGCCTCGAATGTAGGCTTTAAGTGAGCCCCAAAGGCAATAGTCATCTACCAAATTATTATCATTGATGATAAGGAATTGTTTAATTTCCTCCCGCACCATAACAACATTATTTAAATCGGCAAAGAGAAACTCGGGCATCCTCCATGGGGTCTAGAGGTCGAGGTAATGGGGGAGTCCATTGTTACTTGTACAGGTGAGTGGTCTGACCAGGTACAGCTCGGCATTTGTGCTGTTCGTATGGAATCTAAAAGGCGCGGTTCACAGTAAATAAAATCAATACGTGAGTAGGAGTTGTGAACCGCAGAATAGCACGAGTAATCCCTAGAGGTGGGGTGCAAGGAGCGGCTGACATGTTATTCTAAGCAATACAAGACATATATATTGTAATTACTAGGTGTTTTCTATCCCGTTAAATTACAATTATAGGGGAAGATTTATTAAAGGGATAGGAAAGTCAAAATTAAACTTGCAGCATTCAGATAGAGCGTGTCAGTTTAATACACTTTTAAATTCACTTCTATTTTTAAATGTGCTTTGTTCTCTTTATATCCCTTATTGAAAATGAAAATGTACATATCCTACACCAGTGGGGAGCTAGCTGTTGATTGGTGCCTGCACACATTTGTCTCTTGTGATTGGCTAACTAAATGTCTGCCAGTAGTGTAATGCTTTTATTTTAGCAAAGGATAACAAGAGAATGAAGCAAATTTGATAATAGAAGTAAATTGAAAAGTTGTTTAGAATTGTATCTTTTGTCCAAATTATGAAAGAAAATGGGGTTTTCAGTCCCTTTAAGATGCATTCGCAGCTTTTGAGGCTTTGCAGTGCAGGATCACATTAGCGAGTCTGCAACCACAAATTGCTTCTTTTGGCTCACTGTTACCTCACAGGTGGCGAAATAAATAACTAACGGCTAGATTACGAGTTTTTCGTTTTGTGCTGTGTAGTGCTAACGAGCAGTTTTCACTCAACGCTCACTTACCTGCAGCGCTGGTATTACGGGTTTTTACAAACCCGGCGTTAAAAGGCAAGAAGTGAGCGTAGAGCAAAATTTTGCTCATTACCGCACTCCAATACCAGCGCTGCTTAAGTGAGCAGTGAGCTGGTTATACGTGCTCGTGCACGATTTCCCCATAGGAATCAATGGGGAGAGCCGGCTGAGAAAAAGTCTAACACCTGCAAAAAAGCAGCGTAAAACTCAGTAACGCAGCCCCATTGATCCCTATGGGGAAACTAAAGTTATGTCTACACCTAACACCCTAACATGAACCCCGAGTCTAAACACCCCTAATCTTACACTTATTAACCCTAATCTGACGCCCCTGACACTGACATTATATTTATTAACCCCTAATATGCCGCTCCTGACACCGCCGCCACCTACATTATACTTATGAACTGATCAGCCAATCGGATTGAACTTGATTCTGATTGGCTGATTCCATCAGCCAATCAGAATATTCCTACCTTAATTCCGATTGGCTGATAGAATCCTATCAGCCAATCGGAATTCGAGGGACGCCATCTTGGATGACGTCCCTTAAAGGAACCGTCATTCGTCGGGAGACGCCGGAAGAAGAGGATGGATCCGCGTCGGCTGCTTCAACATGGACCCGCTCTGCACCGGATGGAAGAAGATCGAAGATGCCGCTTGGATGAAGATGTTTGCCGGTCCGGATGTCCTCTTCTTGCCGGATAGGAGGAAGACTTTGGAGCCTCTTCTGGACCTCTTCAGCACCGGATGCCAGGACAGATCGGTGATACCTGTTGAGGTGAAGACAAGGTAGGAAGATCTTCAGGCTTAGTGTTAGGTTTATTTAAGGGGGGTTTGGGTTAGATTAGGGGTATGTGGGTGGTGGGTTGTAATGTTGGGGGGGGGGTATTGTATGTTTTTTTTTACAGGCAAAAGAGCTGATTTTCTTGGGGCATGCCCCGCAAAGGGCCCTGTTCAGGGCTGGTAAGGTAAAAGAGCTTTTAAATTTATTAATTTAGAATAGGGTAGGGAATTTTTTTATTTTGGGGGTCTTTGTTATTTTATTAGGGGGCTTAGAGTAGGTGTAATTAGTTTAAAATTGTTGTAATATTTTTCTTATGTTTGTAAATATTTTTTTATTTTTTGTAACTTAGTTCTTTTTTATTTTTTGTACTTTAGTTAGTTTATGTAATTGTAGTTATTTGTAGAAATTGTATTTAATTTATTTATTGATAGTGTAGTGTTAGGTTTTATTGTAGGTAATTGTAGGTATTTTATTTAATTAATTTATTGATAGGGTAGTGTTAGGTTTAATTATAACTTAGGTTAGGACTTATTTTACAGGTAATTGTGTTATTATTTTAACTAGGTAACTATTAAATAGTTCTTAACTATTCAATAGCTATTGTACCTGGTTAAAATAATTTCAAAGTTGCCTGTAAAATAAATATTAATCCTAAAATAGCTATAATATAATTATAATTTAAATTGTAGCTATATTAGGATTTATTTTACAGGTAAGTATTTAGCTTTAAATAGGAATAATTTATTTAATAAGAGTTAATTAATTTCGTTAGATGTAAATTATATTTAAGTTAGGGGGGTGTTAGTGTTAGGGTTAGACTTAGCTTTAGGGGTTAATCCATTTATTATAGTAGCGATGAGCTCCGGTCGTCAGATTAGGGGTTAATAATTGAAGTTAGGTGTCGGCGATGTTAGGGAGGGCAGATTAGGGGTTAATACTATTTATGATAGGGTTAGTGAGGCGGATTAGGGGTTAATAACTTTATTATAGTAGCGCTCAGGTCCGCTCGGCAGATTAGGGGTTAATAAGTGTAGGCAGGTGTCGGCGACGTTGAGGGGGGCAGATTAGGGGTTAATAAATATAATATAGGGGTCGGCGGTGTTAGGGGCAGCAGATGTGGGGTACTTAAGGATAACGTAGGTGGCGGCGCTTTGCGGTCGGCAGATTAGGGGTTAATTATTGTAAGTAGCTGGCGGCGACGTTGTGGGGGGCAGGTTAGGGGTTAATAAATATAATATAGGGGTCGGCGGTGTTAGGGGCAGCAGATTAGGGGTACATAAGTATAACGTAGGTGGCGGTCGGCAGATTAGGGGTTAAAAAAATTTAATCGAGTTGCGGCGATGTGGGGGGACCTCAGTTTAGGGGTGCATAGGTAGTTTATGGGTGTTAGTGTACTTTAGGGTACAGTAGTTAAGAGCTTTATGAACCGGCGTTAGCCCAGAAAGCTCTTAACTCCTGCTTTTTTCCTGCGGCTGGAGTTTTGTCGTTAGAGCTCTAACGCTCACTTCAGAAACAACTCTAAATACCGGCGTTAGGAAGATCCCATTGAAAAGATAGGATACGCAAATGGCGTAGGGGGATCTGCGGTATGGAAAAGTTGCGGCTGAAAAGTGAGCGTTAGACCCTATTTTGAGTGACTCCAAATACCGGCGGTAGCCTAAAACCAGCGTTAGGAGCCTCTAACACTGGTTTTCACGGCTAACGCCAAACTCTAAATCTAGGCCCTAGGGTTTATTTTATAGGTAAGTATTTAGTTTTAAATAGAACAGCCAATAGAATGCGAGCTCAATCTGATTGGCTGATTGGATCAGCCAATCGGATTGAACTTGATTCTGATTGGCTGATTCCATCAGCCAATCAGAATATTCCTACCTTAATTCCGATTGGCTGATAGAATCCTATCAGCCAATCGGAATTCGAGGGACGCCATCTTGGATGACGTCCCTTAAAGGAACCGTCATTCGTCGGGAGACGCCGGAAGAAGAGGATGGATCCGCGTCGGCTGCTTCAACATGGACCCGCTCTGCACCGGATGGAAGAAGATCGAAGATGCCGCTTGGATGAAGATGTTTGCTGGTCCGGATGTCCTCTTCTTGCCGGATAGGAGGAAGACTTTGGAGCCTCTTCTGGACCTCTTCAGCACCGGATGCCAGGACAGATCGGTGATACCTGTTGAGGTGAAGACAAGGTAGGAAGATCTTCAGGCTTAGTGTTAGGTTTATTTAAGGGGGGTTTGGGTTAGATTAGGGGTATGTGGGTGGTGGGTTGTAATGTTGGGGGGGGGTATTGTATGTTTTTTTTTACAGGCAAAAGAGCTGATTTTCTTGGGGCATGCCCCGCAAAGGGCCCTGTTCAGGGCTGGTAAGGTAAAAGAGCTTTTAAATTTATTAATTTAGAATAGGGTAGGGAATTTTTTTATTTTGGGGGTCTTTGTTATTTTATTAGGGGGCTTAGAGTAGGTGTAATTAGTTTAAAATTGTTGTAATATTTTTCTTATGTTTGTAAATATTTTTTTATTTTTTGTAACTTAGTTCTTTTTTATTTTTTGTACTTTAGTTAGTTTATGTAATTGTAGTTATTTGTAGAAATTGTATTTAATTTATTTATTGATAGTGTAGTGTTAGGTTTTATTGTAGGTAATTGTAGGTATTTTATTTAATTAATTTATTGATAGGGTAGTGTTAGGTTTAATTATAACTTAGGTTAGGACTTATTTTACAGGTAATTGTGTTATTATTTTAACTAGGTAACTATTAAATAGTTCTTAACTATTTAATAGCTATTGTACCTGGTTAAAATAATTTCAAAGTTGCCTGTAAAATAAATATTAATCCTAAAATAGCTATAATATAATTATAATTTAAATTGTAGCTATATTAGGATTTATTTTACAGGTAAGTATTTAGCTTTAAATAGGAATAATTTATTTAATAAGAGTTAATTAATTTCGTTAGATGTAAATTATATTTAAGTTAGGGGGGTGTTAGTGTTAGGGTTAGACTTAGCTTTAGGGGTTAATCCATTTATTATAGTAGCGATGAGCTCCGGTCGTCAGATTAGGGGTTAATAATTGAAGTTAGGTGTCGGCGATGTTAGGGAGGGCAGATTAGGGGTTAATACTATTTATGATAGGGTTAGTGAGGCGGATTAGGGGTTAATAACTTTATTATAGTAGCGCTCAGGTCCGCTCGGCAGATTAGGGGTTAATAAGTGTAGGCAGGTGTCGGCGACGTTGAGGGGGGCAGATTAGGGGTTAATAAATATAATATAGGGGTCGGCGGTGTTAGGGGCAGCAGATATGGGGTACTTAAGGATAACGTAGGTGGCGGCGCTTTGCGGTCGGCAGATTAGGGGTTAATTATTGTAAGTAGCTGGCGGCGACGTTGTGGGGGGCAGGTTAGGGGTTAATAAATATAATATAGGGGTCGGCGGTGTTAGGGGCAGCAGATTAGGGGTACATAAGTATAACGTAGGTGGCGGTCGGCAGATTAGGGGTTAAAAAAATTTAATCGAGTTGCGGCGATGTGGGGGGACCTCAGTTTAGGGGTGCATAGGTAGTTTATGGGTGTTAGTGTACTTTAGGGTACAGTAGTTAAGAGCTTTATGAACCGGCGTTAGCCCAGAAAGCTCTTAACTCCTGCTTTTTTCCTGCGGCTGGAGTTTTGTCGTTAGAGCTCTAACGCTCACTTCAGAAACAACTCTAAATACCGGCGTTAGGAAGATCCCATTGAAAAGATAGGATACGCAAATGGCGTAGGGGGATCTGCGGTATGGAAAAGTTGCGGCTGAAAAGTGAGCGTTAGACCCTATTTTGAGTGACTCCAAATACCGGCGGTAGCCTAAAACCAGCGTTAGGAGCCTCTAACACTGGTTTTCACGGCTAACGCCAAACTCTAAATCTAGGCCCTAGGGTTTATTTTATAGGTAAGTATTTAGTTTTAAATAGGAATAATTTAGTTAATGATAGGAATATTTAGTTAGATTTATTTAAATTATATTTAAGTTAGGGGGTGTTAGGGTTAGGGTTAGATCTAGGTTTAGGGGTTAATACATTTAGTATAGTGGCGGCGGTGATGTTGGGGGCGGCAGATTAGGGGTTAATAAGTGTAGGTAGGTGGCGGCGATGTTAGGGACGGCAGGTTAGGGGTTAATAATATTTAACTAATGTTTGCGAGGCGGGAGTGTGGGGGTTTAGGGGTTAATATGTTTATTATAGTGGCGGCGACGTTGGGGGTGGCAGATTAGGGGTCAATAAGTGTAGGTAGGTTGCAGCGACATTGGGGGCGGCAGATTAGGGGTTAATAAATATAATGTAGGTGGCGGCGATGTTGGGGGCAGCAGATTAGGGGTTCATAAATATAATGTAGGTGGCGGCGATGTCCGGAGCGGCAGATTAGGGGTTAAAATTTTTATTTTAGTATTTGCGATGCGGGAGGGCCTCGGTTTAGGGGTTAATAGGTAGTTTATGGGTGTTAGTGTACTTTTTTGCACTTTAGTTATGAGTTTTATGTTACAGCGTTGTACCATAAAACTCATAACTACTGACTTTTAAATGCGTTAGGACTCTTGACGGGGTAGGATGTACCGCTCACTTTTTGGCCTCCCAGGACAGACTCGTAATACCGGCGCTATGGAAGTCCCATAGAAAAAAGACTTTACGAAGTTTACGTAAGTCGTTTTGCGGTAAGGCCAAAGAAGTGTGCGGTACACCTTTACCTGCAAGACTCGTAATAGAAGCGGGCGTAAAAAAGCAGCGTTAAGACCTCTTAATGCTGCTTTTTTACTTTAACGCACAACTCGTAATCTAGCCGTTTGACACTTACTTGTTTAGGGTAATTGAGAGCAGGAAACGACATTGCACAAGAGAGCTCTTGTGCAATGTTAAATTTTGCCATGTAATACTGCATCGCAAGTGGCAAACGCAGACAGATAGGTTCTTTACGTGCAGTCTTGATACATTTTCCCCATAATATTTTTAAAATACAACAATATCACATTTTAAAGTTAATAATAAATATTACATTGTAAATTAAATGTAAAAAAATTTAAATAATTTAATTTTTAAATATGTATTTTTCTGTTTTTACTTATAATTTAATTTATTGTATTTAATTGTTATATTACTGTATTTTGAACATACTATAACTGTATAATCATAATCATAGTGTATTTAAAATACAATAGCAATATATTTTATAGCTGATAATATTACATTATAACAAATTTAAAAATTAATATAAAATATTTATTTTAATTTTAAATATATATTTTTATATTGTTTTCAATGCAATTGTTAATCTAGTGCTCTATTTTAATGTAATACTTTTTTGAGTTTTAACTATGCACTGACTAATAAGTTGGTTTAACAAATTAGTTTTGCTTTGCTTTGAAAGTTTATTATTATTGCAAAAACTGAGCATTTTCCAATTAATGTTTTTGTACATATCAGATAGAAGGCTGCGTCTAATGTAGATAGACCACTAAGAGTCTTATATATTGTGATTCCAGCAAATAATACCTATATAGTTGACTGCCGCTACTGATCATTACTAACATGAAATCTTCTCATTTCCATGCTAAATATTGTATTTAAGAAGACAACAAATAAAATACATTCATAACAAATGTGATTACAGCAATCACTTCAAACTCTGTATACAGTGATTTAAGGTTGTGTTGTTATTATTCCTATCAGGAAATAATACTGCAGGTTTCCCAAATCATCCACAAGCACTTTACACTAAAGTAGTGTTAAAGGGAAATAAAAATGCAATATTAAAATACTCTATTAAAGGGACATCCCAGCCAAAATTGTAATCCCCATATCCACCTCTAATCTAAATGCATTTTGATAGTTTTTTTACCACTAGAGGGCATTAGTTCACGTGTTTCATATAGATAACATTGAGCTCATGCACGTGAATTTACCATGGAGACAGCTCTGATTGGCAAAACTGCAAGTCTGTCAAAAGAACTGAAATAAGGGGCAGTCTGCTGAGGCTTAGATACAAGGTAATTACAGAGGTAAAACGTGTATAATAATAACTGTGTTGGTTATGCAAAACTGGGGAATTGGTAATTAAGGGATTATCTATCTTTTAAAACAACAATTCTGGTGTTGACTGTCCCTTTAAGGCTTGGGGAGTTCAATTAGCAAATTTTAGATACAAAAATATATATCTCTCTTTATCACCACCCACTAGGAGGTTAATTTTTTATGGTATCTCCTGTTTTTATAACTTTTCTACAGATGATACAAACATTCAGTTTTTCAGAATAGGTGGCAGTTTCAACAGGAAAAAATCAACTATTTCCAGTTACAAAATAAAGGTAAAGGATCTGTTTGCAAACAATTTAATATACTTCAGCAGGAAAAATAGATACTTGGAAACACATTAAATGCGAGAAAAAATGTCAGTGCAATGTCCTTTTAACCCCCCACAAAGTAATTAAACAGATATTTAAAGTAAATTTAGAGTAATGCACCTCTATCCCTGAACTGTAATGTAATGTTGCTATGTAGTACAATGTTGTAAACAGTGCTGCAATATAGCATTAAGGACACCGGCACACTCATTTGCATATCTAGATATTTTCTTCAACAAAGGATACCAAGAGTACAAAGTAAATTTGTTAATTGAAGACATTTTTTTTTTATCTATTGTGTTGTATTAAGACTTTCATGCTCCTTTAAACACATAAAGGTTGGTTCGGATCTATTGGTCGATTTGTTTGTTATTGGAGGGTTTTCGGCAAAAAAAAACAACAAACAGCAGTTTTGTTTCAACACCATCACAATTGTGAGTGTTCAGCTGTTTCTCTGAGCTGATAATGTGCTTATGGCTCACAATTTCAGTAATAGAAATTGTGCAGAGACAAATCTTGTTCACAACAGTGCGGTTTTGGCAACATTTTTGTGGCTACATTGTTGCAATGGAGGAAACCTCATCACTTAATGATTTCATGATTTGCAGAGTGAGAACTATTAAAATCCCATTCTAGAATATGAGATAAGTTGTGATCACTTCCTCCTAATAGAAAGTAATTTCCCACAGTGTTCTTCTTGATCTCAGATGTATTTCTTGCCCAGTATACCCATCATGCCTATATAAAATTGTCTGAAGATTTCACTTAAACATTGTACAAAGAGATTTATTCTAAACAACTGCAATGTAATGTTAAAAATGAAGCGGTGGGAAACTGCCATTTTATTTGTCAGTTTTGGGTGGATTCCTAATTTCGATCTCAATAACAATTTCTTAATCGAGAACACTTTTTCAAGAAATTTTCTAGTTAAAACTCGTCTGGGACTATGGGCTTTTAGTGGCCAAATCTATTCTAGATTGTACATGATTCCTATATTGGCTGAAGCCTTGTTATTGGGAGCTGATATAGGAAGGATTGGAATTGACCCCGTAAATATGTAATAGCGCAATAGTTATGTGATTTGTCAATCATTTTACTAATGCACTTTGTCTGTGCTACCACTTTATCTCCTTTTGAACTTATTTTCCAGAGACAAAGAGCTAGATCATAATACAACTGTAAAACTAAAAAGTTGTAGTAAAAAACTCATAGGGCTCCAGACTTTAAAGGAGATTTTTGCTGTTAATACCAACTACAACATGGTCTAACTTATGTTTTTTTTGGTATAAAAAGATTTAGACATTGAATTCTTAATGTGCAGCATGTAGTGGAAGCAAAGTTCATAGAACAAAAATATAGTAGACATTATTGTTTCCAAAAGACTTACTGGTAATTTCCTGACATGAAACACATTTGTTTTCTTTAATGATTCAGATAAAACATTCAATTTAAAACAACTTTCTGATTAACTTATATTATCAAATTTGCTTTTTTACTCTTGGTATCCTTTGTTAAAGGAGAAGCAACTGAAGTGAAATGTTCCACTCTGCTCCTACGCATAACAACTAATGATCATTGTACACGATATGCACAAAAGAGAATGTATCATACAATTCAGTTTTAATTGTAAACTGCAGGAGATTCACACAGTTCCCTAAAAATGAAATATTATGATTTTAATGGTGTAAGATAAAGTGCAGGAAACTCAAATGCTACAATAAGCAAACAAATATGTACATAAGACTAAAAAATACCTCATGTCTTTTTCCCACAGCTGCAGATATCTATACCAAGCCCACACCTCAGGGTAGTTTTTTTTACAAGCAACCAGAACAATTATACAATGATACAACACTATAACTGTCCTGAACAAAATAGGAACAAGTAACAAGTATGCACCAGAGTCCTATGCCCACTTTAGCTTTGTTACCGGCTTTTTACTACCCCAAGTATTATGGTTTACAAGCCCCTGCTGGTGGTGGCCATGTTTGCACTAGAATATTTCTTAACCCCTTCACTGCTGAGTCATTTCACACCCTTGGAGCTTCTCTCTGTTTCATTTTTTGTTAACCCCTTCTCTGCTGAGCCATTACACACCCTGAAGCTTCTTTCAGTTGCATTCAGATAAACTTCAACTTTTCTCTGTAGAGTATCCTTACAAATTATATGTCTTTTTTTTTTCTTTCAGGAAACCAAGCATTTTTAGAGATACTTTGAAGAAATACAAAAAAGAAAATAATTTTCCATGGCATACATATTAGTAAATAAGAATGTGAGTATAAAATATATTTGTCACTTTTATTTTTTTCCACATATAGGGGTAGATTCATTAAATGTCAGGCAGACATGATCTGCTGTAGTGGATCATGCCTGCCTGACATCGCTAAATGCCGACAGCATACGCTGTCGGCATTTAACATTGCGCAAGCATTTCTTATGAACTGCTTGTGCAATGCTGCCCCCCTGCACATTCGCGGCCAATCGGCCGCTAGCAGGGGGTGTCAATCATCCAGATCGTATCTGATCAGAATGATTGCTGTTCGCCACCTCAGAGGTGGCGGATGAGTTAAAGGGACACTGTACTCAATTTTTTTCTTTTGTGATTCAGATTGAGCATGAAATTTTAAGCAACTTTCTAATTTACTCCTATTATCAAATTTTCTTCATTCTCTTGGTATCTTTATTTGAAATGCAAGAATGTAAGTTTAGATGCCGGCCCATTTTTTGTGAACAACCTGGGTTGTCCTTGCTGATTGGTGGATAAATTCATCCACCAATCAAAAACTGCTGTCCAGAGTACTGAACCCAAAAAAAAGCTTAGAAACCTTCTTTTTCAAATAAAGATAGCAAGAGAACGAAGAAAAATTGATAATAGGAGTAAATTAGAAAGTTGCTTATCACAAAATCACAAAAGAAAAAATTTGAGTACAGTGTCCCTTTAAGAAGCAGTGGTCTTAAGACCGTTGCTTCCTAACATGTTTCCGGCGAGACTGAAGGCTCACGCAGAAACAGCTGCATTTACAGCAAAGTAAATCTACCCCTTAGCATCACCTTCTCAAAAAATTACAGTTTAGGCATTTATATCTATATTGTTCAATAATAATGTACAAATTAGTATGTTTAAGATATCTAACCATACAAAATATTAGGAACATTTTAAAATTCTGATTTTATAGGGGAGTAGCTTAACCCATTTATTAGTTAAGAAAAGCATGAACCTATGAGCGCTGACACCAACAGCACAGCAAAACAAGGGGTCTTACAATATATTTGCACAGTGAGGGTTGATAAAGGCCTTTTAAAAATTGCCAGACCCCCCAAAATATAACCAATAATGGGAGTTGTTTGTCTTTATTTCTTATTTTGAGGATTGCTGCTTTCTTATAAGTAGTCTCATGTTTTTTCTGTTTACTGTAGAGAGATCACCTACACCCCTTGTGTTCCATGTGCCTATGTTTTTTGTCAGGTGATCAGTGTTGCCATGGTGATCATCTGCTAGCCACCAAGTGGACTCTTCTTTTCAAAAGAGGGGTCACATGTCCTGTTGTAAAAATTATTTGGGAGAGCAAGGTTAATTTTTAAAGCCAATAGCACTGTAAAATGCAACTAGTATACAGAGGATTGCAATTTGTAAGGCAATCCCCTGCTATGTAAAGAGGCATCAGACCGACCATTTATATGGGTAATCCCCTCTTTTATGTAAGGTTTGCTGTGTATGTGTGTGTTGTGAGCTGTCTTTTGGAGCCACAGGTCTCATACAGTAAATAAATACATTACGTAGGCTATGGTCATTTTTATAGCACTGGTGAGTACATGGGACAGATGATTTCCTTTACTACAGTGATAACCTGAAACTTAGAGGGAGGCGTGACCTCTCATTTAAAAGATGGGCATTCCGTATTTCACATGTGGGTTCTGATAACCCACATATTAAATCAGAGGGATAGAAAGGGGTTCTGCCCCTTCTCTGGAAATCACCTAAGTTCTAGTGATCAGCTGCATCATAAGGGGATAAATAACCCCTCATTTGAAAGTGAGCAGAAAACACTGGCTCCATAAGAGTCTCCCTCCTTCTCAGGATAAACAGCTGTTGCGGGTGTTGATGTTTTTATAGCAATTACCTATATCTTACAAGGGTATGCTCCCTGTAAGTTGTCTGGGTTCTGCATTATGGACTTTCAAAGTTCTCTGCCACAGACTTCCTTACCAGGCAATCCTTGAATTAGCAGCCCTGTGATATCACCATGTGTTCCACATTCATCCGGTGATTGAGAAGGAGACCTCAGTTTCTGTCCCTTACTGCAGTGCATGGGGGTCCCCAGTAACCTAACCTGGAAGGGGGACTTTCCAGGGTGACAACACATTATTGTCCTCTGCACTAAAATGGTTCAAATTATAGGAAATTTTGATAATAAAAAATATATAATTTGTACATACAACAAAGGAGGAATATGTGTTTTTTAATACTGGATGTAAAACACAAGTAAAGGGTGTATACTCCATCTGCAGCTAAATGGTATCTTCTCAATTATCAGTCATAAAACTTGTTCAATTATCTTGTATGGAGTAAAACCCCAGCATTAGTATATAATGCATGAATACATATGTGCAGACTTTGTACCACAGCATAATCCTAGCTAAAGTTTACAGATAAAAGCTTATGTGTAGGCTGTCAGTTATTATTCCAAGAAAAAGTCATTCTAAATGTGTGCTGTTTTGTTTTAAAGATTCTTTATATTGTTTTTTGTTCTTGATAAAATCCCTTTATAATTAAATGACTGTTATCAAGAATTGTATGGTTAATTGTGGAGATTTACAGTTTCTTACAGACCCCAGTCTGGGAGGGTACTATATACACAGACAGGTTTCTGACATTTTTTTCACCACCTCAAGTAATCATCTTAGTTATAAGATTTTCAGCTAACTGCAGAATTATTTATGGGCAAGTCTCTGCAGAGCCCAGCTTCCTGACAACTCTTTAAGCTGCCTTTTTGCTTTTTTTTCATCCCACATTGCACACAATTATGACACACATCATTGGTTAAGAAAATACACCTAAATAAGAAGTTTAGTAACTTATACCAAGAATTATCTAAAAATTCATAAAGCAATCTGCTAATCAAAACTATTTTTTTACAAGACATAACAATGGGCTGTGTATATCTTTTCACATTTCCAGATCTAAGTAAATTTTTGAAAGACAAAATACACAATGAGGATTTGCCTTTAAGACTACAAACAATTACTTAAAGGGACAGTCTAGTCCTAAATAAACTTTCATGATTCAGATAAGGCATGTCATTTTAAACAACTTTACAATTTACTTTTATCACTAATTTTGCTTTGTTCTCTTGGTATTCTTAGATGAAGGTTCATATGCTAATTTATTAGACCTTGTAGGCCGCCTCTTATATGAATGCATTTTAACAGTTTTTCACCACTAGAGGGAGCTAGTTCATGTGTGTCATAAAGAAAACACTGTGTTCACGCACGTGGAGTTACCTAGGAGTCAGCCCGGATAAGCTAAATTGCAAGTCTGTCAAAAGAACTGAAATAAGGGGGCAGTTTGCAGAGACTTAGATACAAGATAATCACATAGGTAAAAAGTGTATTAATATAACTGTGTTGGTTATGCAAATCTACGGAATGGATAATAAAGGGATTATCTATTTTTTCAAACAATAAAAATTCTAGTGTAGACTGTCCCTTTAATATGTTTTGCCCTGGAATCAGATCACCACACTTTACTTCCACTTTTCCTACAATTTATATTGTGGCTCAAACTCAATAATGCTGTGATACTTCAAATAATGATTTAATATAACACAATAATATAAATAAAAGAAAAGATGTAACATATAGTATCTCATTGAAATTGTATCAGGAGTAAGAGAATCATGCTTTCCAATGATAAAACTCTACAAAAGTGAATATACACTTGGAAATGAATAAATAGAAAATAAAATATCATTGTTCAATAGCATATAGAGATATGTCTATATTTTATACAAATGTAAATATTTACACAATGCTACAATGCTATGGGTTTTCTTCCTTTCAGCAAATATTGTTTTTTTTTTTAGATTTCCACATGATAAATTGAAAAATTAGATCTTGCTATAATCAATGCATTAATAATAAATTCATATATACTAAATAAATCATGAGAAAACAATTAAAATGCATGCCAAAATCATTAAATAAATATTATAAATATAAAATAAATGTATAACATTACAATCAACACATGACTCAGCTTACAGGCTTCATATTTAAAAAATTATTATTATTACAAACAACTAAAATATAAAATAACTTGTATCCAATCTTTTATATATATTAAGAGAAGCAAGTACACATTCACTGTAATGAAATGCTTTGTAGGGGTAATTAAAAAATAAACTACAATATGTGTCATCAGATTACTGTATATAATTAAGGAACCTATGAAAAATGTTACACTAACATAGTCATGAATATAATACCCATAATTATAAAAATAATGACCAGATAGTTAAAAAAAAAGTAATATAACTGTATGCAAATATCCTCACCTCATAAATGATAACAATAAATGCCATAAACTAATTTTGAATAAAAGTTAAACAGGACTTAAAAATTGTACATATAAAAGATATCTGATTTAGCATTTGACGATTTGACAAATGTATTCTCTCTATCAAATAAAAAATATATATAGTTCGATGATGACATTTTAATTGAAACTATAAAGCAAGTTTTATAAAATATTTTTGTATTTTAACACATGGACATTATAACTTTCAAATTGTTTTTATTTCATTTATCCAACAAAAAAAAAATAGGATTAAAAATAACTGTTCAGGGATCATTCAATTGCTGTTTATTTTGCAAATATAATATTTTATTGCTCCTGATCAACAGTTAGGCTCTATTTTCAATAAAAGAAAATATCATAACAAATAAAACAATAAAAAAATATTCACTTTGTTACCAACAATCAAATGAAACATTAAACTTTAAAAGAAAACAAATAAATAAAAGAAAACAAAATAATAACAAATATATTAAAAATATTAAAAAATATAAATAATCAACAACCTTTTAAGTCATTTAATGTGTTTATACTTTTGTAGCAAATTACTGTCATATTTGTAAACAAAAAGTCACACAAATTATAAACAAGCACAAATATTCACATAATCAACACAAACGCAATATCTCTGAAACATATTAAATTTAACAAAATACAACTGCATTTTATTGGTATGCAGATTTGTATTATTTTTGTGTAATCATTTTTTGATGAACAGGATGCAAAAATAATTTAGTAAGTAATTAAATAATTAAATAAATAAACATAAATAAAATAGACAAATATGCTTACTTACCAAAAAAGACAATATTTTTAGACAGGAAAAATGAAATGAGTTTATCTCCATCCATTGATGATTCTGATAGTTCCTTCTTAGCGTTTTCTCTTAGGGGTGATAATGCCATGATGGTTTTACCAACAAAACTATTTAAATAAAAATCCTTCCAGCTATTCAATGCCTTGATCCCGGTAGTCCGGTAAAAACACAGTGTAATTCCAGGTTAACTTCTCTGTCAGGGAATAAATCTAAGTGCATTGGGTTTCCAGCCAACTGGTAATTTCAGCCTTAAACACACAAGACTACTCTTAAAGCTTTTGTTTTCACAAGCTGTTTGGAAATGTTGCATCTGGAATGTTTAGCTCAGATTCCCATTTCAAAGGCGGTCATGAACCAATGCCTGGCCCACCTGCACATCTTCTAGTACAAATTATTAGGTGTGACCAAGGCAGGAGGTGCTTTTTTGGATCATACCCAGTCAATGGAATGCTGTTTGTTCAAGCTCTTAATGAAAATCTAGAATATTTTGAAAATTCTGATTTTCTATCTTGATGTCAAATTTATATTGTCATATCTTCATCCTAAAAAAAAATAAAAGATAAGGTTTAGAGGTTCTATTTATAAAGTTTCCAGGTTTTAAATAATAAACATTATGATACAAAAATGGAATCTTCTAATTTGTTAGCATGTTTAATTTTTTTATTATTATTAATCCAAGATCATTATGTTTAAGGGAAGAGAATCTTACAATTTGTCAGAAGAGAGTAAATTATTCAAAATACAATATAGCATATGTAAACTATGTGCACTTACACTTTTTATGTTTAAGATGCTAAAGTTTTGATTGGAAGCTGTCAGAATTACAGCACGGAAGCAGAACATCGTTAATCAACAAATCAAGAGTGACAGTCTTACAATCCACCACTCACCACCTGTGTTCTGCTCAGGGGCTACAATGCATGGGAGGCCTAAGCAAAACTTTACTTATGTGTTTACCTCCTTCTAATCTAGGGCCAGTAAAGCAAAAATTACAGGGTAAAAATAAAGCATTTTTGCACTATTCTGTGCATTTTTTGCAAACAGAAGTTATAATTAGTTTTAAAAATACATTGAATATCTAGGGAATTTCGTTAAACAGTCATTGAGCATAAATCACATTCTTTATATCTATCTATCTATCTATCTATCTATCTATCTATCATCTGTCTGTCTCTCTATTCTTCTTCTATTTTAGTGGCATACATCCAAAAACAATAAACAAACAGTCCTTAATATATCTATCTATCTATCTATCTATCTATCTATGTTACAGGTAAAGTCAGATATTGTGTAATCCTAGGATAACCTGGGTAAAACGGACATTACCGAAGCCGCTGTGGGTAAAGCCCGATGTACTACGCTATTTTTTTTGCCTCTACCAGGGGGGTTCAAGGAAGACGCCCTGCTGATCATCTGGCATACACCCCAAGTGAACCTTGGGGAATGAGGTTTACCCCCAGGCGGAGGCAAAAAAAGATAGTGAAGATGGGGGAATAACAGTGCATCGTATATATGTTTGATGCAGTGACTCGATTATCTTATGATGTTACATCAGGTTTTACCCACAGCAGCTTGGGTAATGTCCATTTTACCGGGTAATCCTAGGATCACCCAATATATGACTTTACCCGTAACATATTATATATATAAAATAATGAATGATTTGCCCTAAAATTTGGCCTGTGCACTTCTGGAGCATGGACGTTATTATCATGCCTATAGAGGGATTGGTAGCTATTAGGATTCAGTTATGTTTCCTATTGTACACCCTTTTTGTTTATCAAAAGGACTTAAAAGCTCAAATTTGAAATGTAGTCTTGTATGCCGAATTCAAAAAGTAGCATTTTCACAATACCGTTTAAAAAAAAAAAAAAAAAAAAGTATTACACATACTTGTGCATGTAACTCCCTAGCATATTCTGGTAAGGCATGTGCACTCACTTATTAGAGCATGCTCAGAGTGACAGCCATGTGCATGAGAAATGTCACAGAACATATTTCTCAATAGCATTGTTGCAAATAAAAGTGTATTGCAAAAAATGCTTCTAGTCAAATCTAAAATATAATACTGTGAATCTTAAATTTGACTTTGATATCTCTTTAATTATTCATTATCACTACAAGATTAGTATAATTGTTCTGTTCCTATTATATAAAATGTCTAAGTTTATTTGATGTCATTACCACAGCTATTGAGCCTTTCTGAGTAGTCAACAAGAAAACATAATTCTGATTTCTATTACTATCTTCACTAATCAAATTTAATGATGTAACCAATTAAGTTTACCTTTTTGTTACCTTTTAGCAGAATTGCAATGAAGGCTCTAAATAAGAAAGTGCTTATTAATCTTCTGTTTTTCTGTCCTTTTGTCATTGGAAAAAACAATAAAGATAACAGCCTGTATATGAATTTATTGCCATCAGACACAACACAGTTTAGTAGGAAATATCTATAGACTGTATGCTCTTAAAGGGACAGTATAATGTGTTGCCAATTACTTTTTTTTACCAGTTGCAGAGTATAAAATGTATGAGAACTTGTTTCTTAAGTTTTTTTGTGTGTATGAATTAGCTGTGTTTGTGTTTTAAAGCCACAACTTAATAAAATGGGTTGAGCTTTTAGGTATAATCAGATCGCATTACTTTATCACATTGTGTACATATACCTGCTTCTTTATCTTATATCTGTCAAAAAACCAAAGACCAATACTTGGGGCGAACCATGGAAAATTAACATTTTATTACCTTATCTCTTCTATACCCCACTGGGAGTGTAATTTCTTCTGCTGGCTGTGTTTACAAAGTTTATCTATAGCTAAACTTTCAGAATAGGTGGGGATACAACAGACTAAATCAACTATTTCAAATGCCAATATAAGTGTAAAGGAAATACTTGTAAACAATTTAATACACACCAGCAGGTAAAGTGGATCATTGGGAACAAATTTTAAAGGGGAGAAATTTTTGAGTAAACTGTCCCAATAATGGGAAATAATCTGACAATGTAACTTGTGCAAATTAGGTCTCATTTCCATTGGGTTTTTGCGAGGTTGCAAAACGAATAATATGCTGTTGGAAGCTTATGTTAAGTTTATCGTCAGCTTCCGATGGCACGTGATCCAAAATTATCGGCAGCCTGGGTCCAGCCGCCAAAAATGATAACATGTCCCGTAAAAAATATTAACAGCCATAAAGTGTTGACTTTAGAAATAGATTGTTATGTAATATTTAGTGCTGGCCCGTGTAAAGGAATAAATGCGGTTATGTTCTTATATAAATATCAATATATGTATTTACGTATAAAAAATATATTCAAACACATATCTCCAAAATTCCAACTAGACCTATGCCTAGGGCAGCACTAAATATTACATACATCAATAAATTATAAATTATAAAAAATAAAAAAAAATAAAGTTTTCTTTTATTTTTTAATTAAAAGGACAGTGAACCCAATTTTTTTCCTTCGTGATTCAGATAGAGCATGCAATTTTAAGCAACTTTCTAATTTACTCCTATTATCAATTTTTTTTGTTCTCTTGCTATCTTTATTTGAAAAAGAAGACATCTAAGCTTTTTTATTAGTTCAGAACTCTGGACGGCACTTTTTTATTGATGGATGAATTTATCCACCAATCAGCAAGAACAACCCAGGTTGTTCACCAAAAATGGGCCGGCATCTAAACTTACATTATTGCATTTCAAATAAAGATACCAAGAGAATGAAGAAAATTTGATAATAGGAGTAATTTAGAAAGTTGCTTAAAATTTAATGCTCTATCTGAATCACGAAAGAAAAAATTTGGGTTCTGTGTCCCTTTAATTAAATGTAAATTTGCTTTTGTTTCTCTCTAGAAGTTATCACATATAAGGAGCGAAAACGTTAAACATTAATTTTATAGTGTAAGGTTGGGTTACTATAGCAACAAACTTGTTATGAAAGAAATTGATAACACAATGATAACTTACACCTACATGAAAAGAGCGAATGCATGCACTGCACAAAATATTTCAATGGTTATCTGAGACTAAAATGTAGCCGTAAAGTACTGTTTGCTGTTGAACTTTTAGTTGCTTATGCTCCATTTTTATTGACTCAATGGAAATAAGCCCTTAGTTGGCAACATTTTAAAAAAGTAGGAGTACTGACCATGCCCACCGATGGTTTCCATAGATCCTCCAACTCCGCCCCATCTCAGAACTTAAAGTAAATTACACACAGTATGCACAAAATATTCATTTTGTATTACTCAGTTGTTAGGAGAATTGTATCAGATTCCAATCAAATACAAACATAAGACCAACAAAGAAGGGGGGCCAAAATAGACATGCAATTAGGTGCAGCACAAAATGTATTAAAGGGACACTCAGTTTAAATTACATTTTCATGATTCAGATACAGCATGTAACTTTAAACAACTTTCCAATTTACTTCCATTAAAAAAAATGTGCACAGTCTTTTATTTTTACAATTTTTGAGTCATCAGATCCTACTGAGCATGTGCAAGAATTCACAGACTATACGTATATGCATTTTTGATTGGCTGATTGCTATCACATGGTACAAGGGGAGTGGAAATATACATAACTTTGAAATTTGTTATAAAAAAATCTACTACTCATTTGAAGTTCAGACTAAGTGCTATTGCATTGTCTTGTTATCTTGCATTTGTTGATTATGCAAATCTAATGTGTTGACTGGTCCATTAAAGATATATGAAACCCAAACTTTTTCTTTCATGATTCAGATAGAACATGTGATTTTAAACAACTTTCTAATTTATTTCTGTTATCAATTTTTCTTTGCTCTCTTGGTATCTTTTGTTTAAAAAAAATATGGCAGCAGTTTTGCAAGAATGGTATCAATTTGAAAGAGCACTAGATGGCAGCACTTTTTCCTGCAATGTAGTGTTCCAGATGCCTACCTAGGTATCTCTTCAACACAGAGTATCATGGGAAAAAGCAAATTTAATTATAGAAGTCAAATGTAAACTTTTTTTTAAATGGTTTGTTGTGTCTGATCACAAAAGAAAATATTTGTGTCTCATATCCTTTCAACATTCAAAGTTATTTCTAACAGTGACCTCCAGGTCCAATATATCAGAATTCCCATGCATTGTATGCATCTCAAGACACTTTTTGCTTCTGTCTTTTTACCCATTCTAATGCATTAGGAATTTTAAAAAAAATGTTACTTATGTAATAAATTTATATAATTTTGTTTTCTAAAAACGGTTTTACAAAGGTCTTCACAGAGCCAAAATATAAATGAGCAAAGTAAAAGCAATACATGACAGCGAATGTATTGTAGGAGAAACCTCATCCCCCTAATGCTGTTTCATATGATATGCTTATGATAGGTGATCACTGTTAACCCAGTGGTCAAGAGATAGCCACCTGTGCCTGTGACCCCTCCTATGAAGAGCGTCCTCACCTCTTTAAAAAGAGGGATCACTTGCCCCATTGTAGTGCATATTTTGGGGTGCGAGGGTCTCTTTTATAGCCAGGACACTATGTATACAGGTGATTGCTATACCTATGGCAGTCACCTGTGATTTAAATGGGCATGAGACCACTCATTTGCTTGCCGGCAATGCCCTCATTTATGTAAGGGGTATTGTGTGGATATGTCTTTAAGCCTTTGCCTCCCAGACACTATTTGTTACAAAAGTTTCATCGGAAACGAAAATTTCTCGGCTGCATTAAAGGAAACTGCACTTTAAAGGGACATTAAACCCCCAAATTTTCTTTCATGGTTCAGATGGAGAAAACCATTTTAAATAACTTTCTAATTTACTTCTATTATCTAATTTGCTTCATTCTCTTGATATTCTTTCCTGAAAAGCATATCTAGATAGGCTCAGTAGCTTCTGATTGGTGACTGCACATATTTGCCTCATGTGATTGGCTCACCCATGTGCATTGCTATTTCTTTAATAAAAGATATCTAAAGAATGAAGAAAATTAGATAATAGAAGTAAATTGGAATGTTGTTTAAAATTGTATTTTCTATCTGAATCATGAAAGAATTTTTTTGGGTTTAATGTCCCTTTAAGTAAATGTTATTAAACACTTTGAGATGGTAATATAAAATGATAAACAGTATATATATAAAAAAAACTCTACAATATACTGTCATTATTTATTTTATCCCCTTTTCCTGTAATTCCATTCTGAAATTGTGAGCTTTTCAGTTCCTGTTAGAAATAGCTCCACACAGCCATTGGCTGCACACTCTAGTGACCTTTTTATAACTGTCTCTAATTGGCTATAGCAGAGAAGGTAAGCTTAGTAACAACATGGCAGCTCCCATTGTTTTATAGACACTTAAACTTTACACTTAATTTGTCACTATTTAAACAGCTAATTAAACTCTATAAAATACATCTACATTTTTTTTCAGACTAATCTTTTCTTTGAATGCATCATTCTATCTAGCATTTATTTAGTGTTTAATGTCCCTTTAAAGTATTCAATTTCTCCATTAAAATGTTCTTTTAAAGTGGGGGATTAAGGAATAGTTTAAAACCGCATCATAAAATAAGTGGGAGAGCACTCTAATCTATTACACAGACTGCCCACATGATTTGTTGCTCAGCTCTCTTTCCTTCAAGAAGGTAAAAGTGTGATCAAGGTCCCATCTAGCATGAAAACCTATTTCTCTCAAGCAAGCTAATCATTCTTCAGCTGAGGATCCTAAAATTTTTGGGCTGGTTGCCAGCACCAGGACACCGGAGCTCATATTGAGGCTGCGGCCTCCTATCTACCCCCCCCCCCGGCAGAGTGCTCTGCTGCCTCTGTCGTAACGCAAAGCCAGGGGTGCGTTGTAACATTTAACAGAAATGGAGGAAATATATTCAACCTTACAGACTCTTTTGAAGGCACAAGAGCTCGAGATTGCTGCCAGATTTGACCGTCTCCAACTTATTGTAGATAGTATGATTATGGTGACAGCTGCTCCTGCAGCCTCAATGGCAGATGAGGTGGCTACTGCGGAGCCGCGACAGCCTACTCTAGTGACAGTTGAACAGCCTCACACAGAGGATCAGGCTTGCCTACCGAAATCTTCACTCCGTGTTGGGAGGGAAGAGGCTGGCCTTCCGGATGGGATTGATGAGATATGCCTGAATGAACGCACTGCACCCTTAAAATACCCGGAGTCTATTTGGCTGTATAGCCAGCTAGTTGCGCTGGTGCAGAAAGGGGCTCCGGGGACGTTACATGGTCTGAGATTACAGACAGAGGTGTCACCGGATGGTCTTGCAGATTTTACCTCATCTTCATTTAGGCCCAATAATGTCGGGCTGAGAGCCTATATCACCAGATGTGGTCTGGAAGCAGTGATATGGCCTGCGGTTCTCTGGAGAGTGAACACCTATGGACATGATAGGACTGGTGTGGGTTAGACTGTGGTGAGAGACTTACTGCCTCTATCCTATTCCAGAATAACTTTGGGTCATGGGGATTTATAAAGAGGACTACTACAGAGGCTCACCAGCAATAGTAAACCACCTATCCTGGGTGTATTGTTTGTTACAGGAAAGCTCCTAAATATTAGGAGAGTCTGCTGGGTATTTTATGAAGCTTATGGGTGGGAACTTCTTCAGTGAACTAACATTGCATAAGTGGCCCCTACCCAAATCATTTAATGAGAACACAATCATATGACCCATGTGTCCAATTGTGCAGCCACACTTCTGCTGTAAGGGATAAGAGTGCTGGATTACTTGTTTCTCTTTGTTGCATATACCCTTCTTGCAATGCTTACATAGTTAAAACAATTCCATAAGATTGGGTAAAATGCTATATATGTGTTATACTTGGCTCCTACACCCTGTTAGTTTAGTTAACCGCGGGCCATTTCCCATTTTTTTTTATATAGTGAAGCAGCACCATGCCCTAGTACCATCTGTTTCACAGATAGTAATTTGAATTGATCCGTGTATATATGAATATAGGAGACACGCTTATATGTACTTTTGTTTTTTTTCTACACGCCCCCATACATGTTAAAATAAAAAAATGCTGCGAGCATAGACCAAGATAAGGTTTAGATTTCAGTGCAGTTAGATATTTAATTGGGGCGTTATATACTTAGAGTAACGGAATGATGTGAGATACGGATGTGTATCAGTGTTCTATATATCTTTGTGAGCATTATTGTTCCGTTTTACATACTATACTGCTCTGTTTGCATATCTGCACCTCCACAACTGGAGCTTGCTGCTTTAGGGTTGTTGGCCCTGTAAGGTGACTCCCACCAGATGAAGACTCTTGTCTGATGCATAGAGCAGGAGCCAACATGTAAAACCGATTGTTTTATATTGCTATCTCTGTACACTATATTTTTGTTTTGTTTTGTTTTTTGTTTTTTGTTTTTTTTGTGTTGAATATCTGTGTCCTGCTGTGCTGCAATTTCCTAAGTATATTTCCTCAGCTTCAATATAATTTTAACCCCAATATAACAATGGAAACCCCCCCTGGGCCTATGGCCATTGGCTGACATCCTAGTGAGCTGTTGGAGATAGTAGCTTGCCAGGTACATATAGAGCTCACATAGTATAACAGGACTTGTTCCTCTTGATCCAAGGGGGAGGCTAAAGCTTTTGTCCCAGACCACATATTATTCTTTACAGACATATATCTGAGTCCAAAGGGGACACACTTTGTTCTATGTTAGTGTAGAGCATTAACCTTGTGGCTGAGACTACGACAATAACTACTCTTTCTCATTTACCAGAAACTTTAAATCTTTAAGATAGCTGCTTAGCATTTTATAGAAAAAGGGTCCAAAAGGTGCCCTTTTATACTACTTAACCGTAAACATTTATAATTATAGTCATATATAAAAAGTTTTATGGTTACCAGAGGACCAGAACTTGCCTATGTAATTTAATTTAAAAAGTGTTCTATAAGACGACCACAGGTATAGCAGTTACATCTTGCCAGGATCCACACGTGGTCCTATAATTAGTCCTCACCCACAAGGCCCCTCCACTGGTGATTTACTATATCTAGCAATCTAAGAGAGGCTGATACTTATCCTCGGGAGGGTACAGTTTTATCATGCTTATATTATTTGAAAATGGGGGAAGCTCTCTTGGTTTTTCGAAAATGACTCTAGAGAATGTGGCACTTACTGCAACAGCATATGCATACAGTTTTATAATGTGATATTTTGTAGTTTTTAGTGGTCCAAAAGTATCCTACACACTGCATTGTTTAGTTTCATGTCCTGTTAGTTTAAGCACCCCTCCCAGTTTTAATCTCATAATATAGAAGCTTCGTCTCCAAGCTTTTGACATTCTAGTACTCACACTATACCAGTTCTGAAATGGCTATAATTTATCCTTAACGTTTATATAACATTGCATTAACGCGTTGGGTCTTAGATAGGCCCTGATCATATATCCCCCAACATTTACCCTATTTTTGTGGGGGTATGCTTCATTTTAGCTTTTGCATTTAAAAGGGGGGTCTTGTGATACGAATGTATGATGTTTATACTAATGATTAAAAAATGAGGTTTGTCACCTGAGATCCAAAAGTGGTCTCCTTTATCGAAGTTAACCTCCCAAAGTGCAGTCATTTCCTATTGAGGCCCAAAAGTGACCTTGTGTGACATTAGGGAGGTGTAATGACCGTCAGGCATATTAGTTACATTCCTTATGTTTGTACCTCTTGTCTGGAATTTGTAGTGTATATTGGAAATATGTGGTACTATGATGTATTTCTCACTATTACTGTGTTTTATTGTTGAGTATTATATGCATGCCTTGCAACAAACTTCAAATAAAAATAAAAATATTAAAAAAAAAAAAAAAAATAAGTGGGATATTTAGACCCTCATATTTTATTTCCTTATATATATATATATATATATATATATATACACATACAGTATATACACTCACCGGCCACTTTATTAAGCACACCTGTTCAATTGCTTGGTAATACAATTTGCTAATCAGCCAATCACATGGCAGCAACTCAATGCATTTAGGCATCTAGATGTGGTGAAGACGACTGGCTGAAGTTCAAACCGAGCATCAGAATGGGGAAGAAAGGGGATTTAAGTGACTCTGATTATTTCAAAAGCTTCGGATCTACTGGAATTTTCACGCACAACCATCTCTAGGGCTTACAGAGAATGGTGCGATGAAGAGAAAATATCCAGTTAGCAGCAGTTGTGTGGACTAAAAATTCCTTGTTGATGTCAGAGGTTAGAGGAGAATGGGCAGACTGGTTCGAGATGATAGAAAGGCCACAGTAACTCAAATAACCACTCGTTACAATCAAGGTATGCAGGTATCTCTGAATGCACAACACATCGAACCTTGAAGCAGATGGGCTACAGCAGCAGAAGACCACACCGGGTGCCACTCCTGTCAGCTAAGAACAGGAAAATGAGACTACAATTCACACAGGCTCACCAAAATTGGACAATAGAAGATTGAAAAAACATTGCTTGGTCTGATGAGTCTCAATTCCAGCTGTGACATTCAGATGGTAGGGTCAGAATTTGGCATATACAACATAAAAGCATGGATCCATCTTGCCTTGTATCAGCGGGTTCAGGCTGGTGGTGGTGTAATAGTGTGGGGAATATTTTCTTGGCACACTTTGGGCCCCTTAGTAGCAATTGAGCATCATTTAAATGACACGGCCTACCTGAGTATTGTTGCTGAGCATGTCCATCCCTTTATGACTACAGTGTACCCATCTTCTGATGGCTACTTCCAGCAGGATAATGCACCATCTCACAAAGCTCAAATCATCTCAAACTGGTTTCTTGAACATGACACTGAGTTTACTGTACTCTAATGGCCCCCACAGTCAGATCTCAATCTAAAAGAGCACCTTTGGGATGTGGTGGAACGGGAGATTCAGATCATGGAAGAGCAGCCGACAAATGTGCAGCAACTGTGTGATGCTATCATGTCAATATGGACCAAAATGTCTGAGCAACACCTTTTTGAATCAATGCCACAAAGAATTAAAGGGACATGAAACCCCAAAAAAATTATTTCATGATTTAGAAAGAGCATGCCATTTTAAACAACTTTCTAATAAACTTCTATTATCTAATTTGCTTCACTCTCTTGATATACTTTCCTGAAAAGCATATCTAGATATGCTCAGACGCTACTGATTGGTTGCTGCACATAGATGCCTCGTGTAATTGGTTCACCCATGTGAATTGCTATTTTTTCAACAAAGGATATCTAAAAAATGAAGCAAATTAGATAATAGAAGTAAATTGGAATGTTGTTTAAAATTGTATTCTCTACTTGAATCATGAAAGAAAATGTTTGGGTTTAGTGTCCCTTTAAGGCAGTTCTGAAGGCAAAAGGGGGTCCAAGCCGGTACTAGCAAGGTGTACCTAATAAAGTGGCCTCTGAGTGTATATATATATATATATATATATATATATATGTATATGTGTATATATATATATATATATATATATATATATATATATACATATATATATACAGTTAGAATATATAATTTTTAAATTATGCATATCACAAATAATTTCAGCTAATGTAAGCTAATACTATAGATGATGTTGGTCTTTGTCTGTTTATTCAGTTCTGGGTTATGACATGAAGCCTCACACATTTACAAAAAAAGTAACATGCAATTAAACATTTATGGAAAGGGCTGGGAGGAGCCTTCGGCAAATCTTTACTTACTACATGATCAGAAACGTCAAAATACGTCAATGAAACTGAGCTTGTTAAATTGGTCTTTAATTCTACTGCATTCTTAGCAGTTAATTATATGTTAAACTACAGAAATCTATGTCAGCATATTTTTTTCTCAAGAGATTCCATATCTACTTGTGCAGAAGCAATTAGTCAATTTGTTTTGCTTTTTATTTATGTCATTATAATGCAAGTAAAGGTTTTTTGCAGCGCTTAAAGGGATATTAAACCCAAAATTGTTCTTTCATGATTCAGACAGAGAATACAATTTTAAACAACATTCCAAATTACTTCTATTACCTAATTTGCTTCATTCTTTAAATATCCTTCGTTAAAGAAATATCAGTGCACATGGGTGAGCCAATCACATGATGTATCCATGTGCAGCCACCAATCAGCAGCTATTGAGCATATCTAGATATGCTTTTCAGGAAAGAATATCAAGAGAATGAAGCAAATTAGATAATAGAAGTACATTACAAAGTTGTTTAAAATTATATTCTCTATCTGAATCATGAATTTAAAAAAATTGGGTGCAAAGTCCCTTTAAAGGGACATGAAGCCCAATTTTTTTCTTTCATGATTTAGAAGGAGCGTGTGATTTTAAACAACTTTTTAATTTACTTCTATTATCTCATTTGCTTGCATTGCTGCATCGCTTGGCAAAATTAAAGATTGCACAAGAAAAATTGCATCTATCTAGTGCTCCTGCTAATGTATAGCATTGCTGCAAAACTGCTGCCATATGGCGCTGCCTACACGTGCACGCTCCTGAGATGACCTCCTTGTTTTTCAACAAAGAGAACAAAGAAAATTTGATAATAGAAATAAATTAAAAAGTTGTTTAAAGTGACATGCTCTATCTGAATCAAGACATACAAATGTTGGGTTCCATATCCCTTTAAATTTTAAGTCTCTGAGCGCTAGCTAAAAGTAAAAGACTTCCTATGCCTCAATGCATTACAAATATGGTGCAGAAACAAGTGTGGGGCAATCAAGGGGGTTAAATAATTTCTGTTTACATGTATTACTCTCAGCCAAAGTGATACAAATATGTATTTGTTTGCTACTGGCAGCCAAGGGGGAAAATGACTGCGCAGTTGTTAAAAAATATGCATAGAGTGAGGGCTAAGCTAAAGATTTTTTTTGGGGGGGAGGGCAGTGTGTGACCCTACGAACCATTGTTCAGTGACAAACAGATTGTGCAGTGTTTGTGTGGAGGACAACTAGTCTATGTGTACTCACAGCCTGGCACATTTCATGGCAACTAAGTGCATCATACTGGTCTAGCTATTACTAATGCCAGTTACATCTTATACATGCACATAATACATCCTTTACCTGTACAAAGGAATTGTTAAAGGGACTAGTCAAAATTAAACTTTCATGAGTCAGATAAGGCATGTAATTTAAAAACAACTTTCCAATTTACTGTTATCATCAAATTTGCTTTGCCCTCTTGGTATTCTTAGTTAAAAGCTAAACCTAGGTAGGCTCATATTCTAATTTCTAAGCCATTGAAGGCCACCTCTTATCTGAATGCATTTGACTGTTTCCCCATCTAGAGGGCGTTAGTTCATGTGTGCCATATAGATAGCATTGTGCTCACGTCCATGGAGTTACTTATGAGAGTGCACTGATTGGCTAAAATGCATGTCCGTCAAAAGCACTGAGATAAGGGGCAGTCTGCAGAGGCTTACAAAGGTAAAATGTGTATTAACAAAACAGAGTGTATTATGCAAAACTGGGGAATGGGTAATAAAGGGATTATCTATATTTTTAAACAATAACAATTCTGGAATAGACTGTCCCTTTACCAGTGAATATTGTTTTGGCCTTGAGGGCAGTAACAAATTAGTAAATTGGGATCTCTCTAAAATTTAAGGGTTTTCGTAGATAAATGAGAATAAATAGAGCTATAATTATTCATTTGGTAAATTGGTGACTTTCTTCATTTTCAATAGAGTTGGTGTAATAAAAGAAAAGTTATCTTTGAATGGAAACATAATGTCCGGGCTGCCATTCAAATGCTTCTATAAACAAATGCAAATATTCAAATATCACATTTGTATTCAAATCAATAAGAATCAAAATTGGAATGTTAACCTTTGAATATTCCAATGTTATATTCAATATTCAGACATTACATATTCAAAAAAAGTCTATGAATGGTAAATATTCCCCAAATATTAAACATTAATTTAGTTTAGAACTAATGAATTTGGCTAGCATTTGTTATTTTTAATGAATGGGCTGAAAGCTTTCAGTTTAAACTTGTTAATGATTGTTGTTCTGTAATCTTTAAAGGGACATTAATTCAAAATTAAGCTTTCATGATTTGGATAGAGCATGCAATTTTAAACAACGTTCCAATTTACTTCTGTTATCAAATTTGCTTAATTCTCTTGGTATCTTTTATTGAAGAGTAAAATTTGGTGGCTCATAAGAGCTCAGGAGTGTGCACTTGTCTTTAGTATTCTATGGCAGCCGTGTTTTGCAACACTATTTGTAGCTTTGTTATACAATGTTGCAAAATACTGCTGCCATAGAGTACTTAAAGACACGAGCACACTCCTGAGCCCTTATGAGCCACCTAATTTTACTCTTCAACAAAAGATACCAAGAGATCAAAGGCAATTTGATAACAGAAGTAAATTGGAACGTTGTTTAAAATTGCAGGCTCTATCTGAATCATGAGAGTTTAATTTTGACTTTGCTGTCCCTTTAAGTTACAGAAGCTTGTAACGGGGATTTTTCCCCCCACCTTTTTGGTCTAAAAGCGCCATAATGGTCCCAAGCAGAAATCACAGTTGATCCAATCAGCAGCAGTGCTCTGTGGGTCCCAGTCGGTAATTCTACTGTATGTTTAACCATTTTGCAGGTGTTAAATACATAGTAGAAAATGATCAATAGCCTTAAAATTCCATGAATTAAACTACTCAGAGCATGTCTTTATTTTACTATCATTACCTTTATAGGGACAACCACTCACCCTAGCATTGTGTAACATATAAAAGTTGGATATTTTTGTTTATATCTTTGCCCAAGCTGCACATATTACCAAAATGGTTCTTTACTTAAAAATCTCATTATCCCCAATTACCAGTAATTATAAAGCTAAATAAAGATTACAAACCTCAAATTCTCTAGTAGGGAAAAAATGTTATAAATGCTTCATTCTGTTTGTATAAGGATACGCTGTCTGCAGTCCAAATAGAGGAAATGTAGACAAGCTATTGCATGTTCTGAAACACATCACCTAACCAAACAATGCAAACCTTCATTGTGCACAAGTGCTAACTTATGACAGACATACAAAAATCAGCCAAAAACGATGACAGTTTTCCATTATGTTCTCTAAAAAATATTTGAAGTTGAATATTCATTCCAACTATGTGCACACACACCCAAATGCATGCGTACACATATGCACTGGGACAATGCTAGACAAATCTATTTAAAATTAGGAGCCAGTAAAAAAAAATTAGGAGCCACACATACTTTTAGTAGCCAGAAAGTGGTATTTGTATATAGCTTTATGGAGAATAACCCAAAAGGTTAGGATCCGTGGGTAGAATTCTAGGAGCCAGTATCACCCTGACTCCTGGGTTTGTCAAGCCCTGCACTATGATAGGCAAAGACTCCGACATGTCAGAGAGGCATGCATACAAAGACTTGTAAACTATCTATACATATACACAAGCATGCACATACATATACTTTCAAACAAAAATATCCATACAAATTCAGTTCTATATAGGCATAATGCAATGCATACTTGCAGATCCATGTGCATATGCACACCTAGGTCTCAATAATATAATACACAACACTTCTTGGTTCTACATCTAGAGAGTGTTTTACCAGCACAACTGGAATTTTTAAGGGTGTAGATAATAAATAAGAAACATAGAAATAAAGGACCGGCTATGTTAAAGCATCTTATAACTATGTAAAAAGCTAATCTGAATTAAATTATCACATACAGTCAGTACTATCAGGTATCATTTCTGAGTTATAGTGCTTTACTTTTTTGTATTTATTAGGTCTCTAAAAGTGCAAATTTTTCAGTGCTATTTCTTTCATCAGAGGATGAGAGTCCACAAGTCATGTGTGGGAATATTCCCCTCTGTACCACTAGGAGGAGGCAAAAGACACCCCAGCACACCTAGTACTTGACGACTGGTGGACCCTCACCATTATAAAAGAAATTAATTTATCAGGTAAGCATAAATTTTGTTTTTGTGTGGTGTTCGAGTGCAACACTTAAAGGGCCACTACACCCAAAATCTTTCTTTCATGATTCATATAGAGAATAGAAATTTAAACAACATTACAATTTACTTCTATTATTTATTTTGCTTCATTTTTGAGATATCCTTAGTTGAAGAAAAAGCAATGCACATGTTGAGCCAATCACACAAGGCTTCTATGTGCAGCAACCAATCAGCAGCTACTGAGCATATCTAGATATGCTTTTCAGCAAAGAATATCAAGAGAATAAAACAAATTAGATAATATAAGTAAATTAGAAAGATGTTTAAAATTGCATTCTCTTTCTAAATCATGAAAGAAAAAATGTGGGTGTCATGTCCCTTTAACTCACCACTCGTAAAATAAGCACTAATAGCACAGCAAGCACTATCCTTAAATGTATACGGCTCACTAAAAAAGTTTGCCATTTTTACCATTTACTTGTAATACCAGATTGTGCACCATTCTTAGTTCTAGTCTTAGCGTAAAATAGTGCACACCCTGCTTATCGATTGTACTCCACTTGTAATCTTGCCCACTGATTTTTTTATTAGTTTTCAAATGGTCAGTTAACATGTAAACTTGTCTGTTAAATTAATCTGTGACCAGAAAAAAAGTGTTTATGTATGAACCCATATAATACAATGATAACATAATAATTTGATGGTAGAATAGTAAAACAGTTCCCTGATTGGTGTTGATGCTTATACAATAGGAGGTTTCTGCTCTATAACATGGGAAATGGACTGAGAGACCACAAACAGAAAACCTAAATAGTGCATAATGTTGCTGAAGAGCTGTAAGCAAGAAACCAGCCAGACCTCCCCACCATGGTAATTCCCAAGAAACCGGGACAGTTAGGAGATCTTACAAGACCAAATACTAAACATACATTTTAGACATACGTGAAGACATACATGCTTATCCAAACACATTCATGTGTACACATTTATAAAAATATACATAACCTATTGATGTATAAATGCAGATCAGTGTGCACGCACACATAAATACAACAGAAACACACAATAAACAATTCTGAGGACCCAATAAAAAATATAAATAAAGGTACTTTATTGCTCAACCCATCAGTCCATGTCCTTAACTTCTCTCCGCTAGGCAAGACCCGAAGGAGCAGTATTTACAAACATTTAGCTCCAGTATGTCACTTAAACACTAGAGCCTTTATATATATGTTGCGGGTGGTCAGATATTGGGTAATTCTTGGATTACCGGGGTAAAACGAATATTACTCAAGCGGCTGTGGGTAAAGCCCAATGCATGATCATAAATCCTCTCAGAGTGAGAGTCACCGCACCAATCTGTAATTCGCCCATCTTCACTATCTTTTTTTTCCCTCTGCCTGGGGGGTTCATGGGGGGCAAAGGTTCACTTGGGGTGGATGCCAGAGGATGGGCGGGCGCTTTCTTAAACCCCCCAGATGGAGGCAAAACAAATAGCATAAATGTGGGAATTACAGTACATCAGGCTTTACCCATCGCTGTTTGGGTATTGTCCATCTTACACGGATAATCCTAGGATTACCCGGATTTCTTACTTTACACATAACATATATATACCTAACTAATGACAACAAAAATGTACCCTCTATCTGCTCTAACATCTGTACAAAGGAAAACTCGGAAAACGCTAAAAAAGTTCAAGATAGATAAAATAAACTTTTGTCAGCTTTCAAATAGTGAGAATATAATAAGATAATTCACAGGGGTAATCACCACATTTTAAATTCCATATAATGAGTCATGTTTTAGGTAAACGATCTGGACTATACCTCAAACGCCCCATAACACTTACAAACACCAACAGTCAACCTCTTTTTCATATCTTTGAGATTTCCAAGAAAAATCATTCTATACCTCGCAAGATCACTTTACCATAGTAACCCATTTAAAGAACCTGCTTTGCAAACGTGTTTGCAAAGTACTGCAATTGTAATTATTGTTTTACCTCATTGATAACGGTTCTAATTTGATGTGCAAGCTATCATGTATTGTGGCACTTAGCACAACTATACATGTTAATCTAGCGCCATGACACATTTGGTTTGTTGAATTACAATTAACCGCTCTCCGTGCATTTTATAAATTGGGAGTGCCATGGTTCACTTTACAAATTCTTTGGCAAACTCCTATTTAATCAATTATGTATAATCAGCAAAATCTAACAGGGAATGGTGATTTCTACTCATAGAGACACTAATAGGACTGAAACCAAAAATAGGCCCTATCATTTAAATGAAGAGCAGCTAACTCCTCCTCCCCATTTGCTATTTAAAGGGACAGTATACACCATTTTTAATATAACTGCATGTAATAGACACTGCTATAAAGAAGAATATGCTCAGATACTGATCTAAAAATCCAGTATATAACCTTTTAAAAACCTACTTAGAAGCTCACAGTTAAGCACTGTTGATGAGGTTAGGCTGGAACATCCACTGAAAGGGGCTGAGAACATTCCCCCCCTCACATGAGCAGGGGGTACTGACCCTGACCAGGTTCATAGACATAACAAGGCAGTGAGAAGCAGGGCAGGGCTGGCCTTGCATTATGCACAAATAATAATGCTGGCAACTGGGTGGGGCTAAGACAACAGGCTTTGGCCCATAACTGGTCTAAGCCCTACCTGCCAAATGCCCTGTATACCGAACACTCAGTCTAGGCCTGGATACTGAAATCAAAATTAAACTTTCATGATTCACATCCAAGTTTTAAAAAAAAAAAATCCATATATACATATAAAAGGCTGTGATTCGCTGATTGCTATCACATGATACAGGATGCAGGGAAATGGAAAGATTTTGAAATGTGACAGAAAAAAAATCTAAAGAAAAAGTTATTGCAGTGACTTTTTATTATGCATTTAGTAGATTATGCAATTCTACTGTAATTTAATGGTCTTTTAAAATATCTTTGATAAAAATTGAGAGTTTTTAGACGTTTTTTTACATTAAAAGGGCCACGTCAGAATTGTTTAAACAAACAGGAAATGTTTGTGCACTATTCATCCTGTAGAACAGATTGCTCACTTGCCAATAAGGACATAAAAATGTGTTTTATTCGGGACAGGAATAACTGTTTATAATAATGTAAACACATGTTAAAATATTAAGGAAAACATATCAGTGCTACACCTTTACAGAACCACTAAATGCACAATGCAATAGAACTTACTAACAATTTCAAATAAGCAGTAGATTAATATTTTTCTCCCATTTTCCGGCCCCCTGTATCATGTGACAGACATTAGCCAATCACACTAGTATACGTATACCCTGTGAGCTCAGTAGGATCTTGTTCCCCAGAAAATGTGTATATAAAAAGACTGTGTGAAATTTGATAATGGAAGCAAATTAGAAAGTGTCTTAAAACTGCATGTTCTTTCTGAATCATAAAAGTTTATTTTGACTTGAATGTCCCTTTAAGGACACACAACATAAACATATTTCGTTGTGACATTGAAAGTATTAATCTCGGCTTTTACTGCGCCGCTTGTCCTCACCCAGTTAAACAAACAATACAGTAATAAAAGTGACCAGATCTGTTGTTCAGCAGTACACATAACTTTCATTCATATTTTTTGTAAAGGGCTAGTGATACTATAAAATTATACTTCTTGAATGATTTAATATTTAAATTTTTGGGGCATTTTTTGTCTCTTAATCTCCAAGAAAAGGTATGTTTTAATAGTCATCCACTTACAGGTATTTGGCATTCATTTATATGGCTGTAGGTAGTGCACGATTCGGCTATTTTCAAAGACAAATTTATTTGTCTCATAGTGCAACACCAAAAGATAAATAGTCGTGCACCTACAGGTATTTATTTTTCTCATAGTGCAACACCAAAAGATATGTGCAAATCCAGATCTTTGTGTGTTGCACTATTAGATAAATAAATCTGGCTCCAAAAATATCCAAACGCGACATATTTTGCATTTGTTTATACAAACAAATGCAGAATATCTAAAAGTGCACGTCTAGTTTTTAACTCCTTGGCTGCCCAAGAAATCTGGGACACATTGCTATGCAATGTACTGCAGACCACCGGCGATTAAACAAACAAAAACTGCCATAAGGAGTGTGATGATACATTATTGTATTTTATTTGTGCACTGTTGCAATAAAGGAACATAAAAGTGTCAAAATAAACTGCTATAATATGTGAGAACATTGTATTATTGCACTATTGATTGTAACATATAGCTAAACTCAGCTCTATGGCAGCATTGATGTAGTAGGAGCTTATTTCATGAATCATATGCATGTAGCCACCAATCACCAGCTAGCAACTCCTGAGATGACCTAGGTATGCTTTTTAACAAAGGCTACCAAGAGAACGAAATACATTTGATTAAAGAAGCCAGTTCAAAAGTATTTTAAAATTGCATGCTCTAACTGAACTAAGCAAGTTTAATTTTAAATTCCATGTCATTTTAAATGTTTAAAGGGATACTAAACCAATATTTTCCTTTAATGATTCGCAGCATGCGATTTTAAGCAACTTTCTAATTGACTCCTATTAGCAAATTTTCTTCGTTCTCTTGCTATCTTTATTTGACAAAGCAGGAATCTAAGCTAAGAAACCGGACCATTTTTGTTCAGCACCTGGGTTGCGCTTGCTGATTGATGGCTAAATGTAGCCTCCAATCAGCAAGCGCTACCCAGGTGCTAAACCAAAAATGGTCCGGCTCCTATGATTACATTCCTGCTTTTTCAAATAAACATAGCAAGAGAACAAAGAAAAATTTGTAATAGGAATGAATTAGAAAGTTGCTTAAAATTGCATGCTCTATCTGAATCATGAAAGAAAAATACATGGGTGTAGTATCCCTTTAATTGCAATATACACCCTGTATCTATGAAAAATATGTTAATGTCCCTTAAAACTTTTTTTATTCAAAATAACATTTTAATATTGTTTTAATATTTTTTGCTCTGTCACATGCATAATAGTTTTTTGCGGGTTTTTTAGCCTTAAATGAAAATAAAGTGAAATGGAAAACAATGTGCAGTTAGTTCTTTTAAGATTGAATAGCTAAAATGAACTTCTTGGTGATCCTATCTGCTAACAATCTGCAATGCTAATTGAGAATATTAAATTGTTAACAGTTCTCTTAATTGGTGATGTTTTTTGCTTTTTGTTGTTTAAAGTAGCATCTCAGAATTCCATAATGACTTTCATTTGCATACGATGAACAAACCTCTGTACTGTGTCACATAGAGCAGACAATTAAACGTGATACTAGATACAATTAGCGTAAGCATTTTTTGCAAGTGACCATTTTCAGTCTTTGTATATGGTCTACAGAGTATTTTGTCAGTGGTTAATGAGCACTTCACGGCTCTGCCTATTTCTGTCTGGGATTAGTACTTTTGCAAGATCAGCCGTAATCACGTTTCTCAAATGAATTACAAAGACTCTCAGTAAGAATACAAAACAAGTCTGTGTTAATACAAGTGGCCTAAATTTAACAAAGAATTAAAAAAACTCTCTGGATACATTGTACCAACTTCTATGTTAAAGGGACAGTCAACTCCAAAATGTTTATTGTTTAAAAAGTTAGATAATCCCTTTATTACCCATTCCCTTGTTTTGAAAATAAAAAAAAAAACAAAAAAAAAAACTATGGGGCCTATTTATCATATGTCTGTCGGACCAGTGCGGATCAGGCCCGACAGACATCGCTGAATGCGGAGAGCAATACGCTCTCCGTATTTAGCATTGCACCTGCAGCTCTTGTGAGCTGCTGGTGCAACGCCGCCCCCCTGCAGATTGGCCGCCAGCAGGGGGGTGTCAATCAACCCGATCGTACTTGATCAGGTTGTTTTCCTGCGATTCCTGTCCGCCTCATCAGAGCAGGCGGACAGGGTTATGGAGCAGCGGTCTTTAGAAACACGGGCCCACAAGCTCCTTACGGAGCTTGATAAATGGGCCCCTATATGTTCTTTTTGAATCATGAAATTAAAAAATTGGGTTTCATGGGGCTGATTTAACAAATGACAGGAGCACCGGTAGATGAAGAATGTAGCGTTTATTTGCAAAAACGCTCAATTAATAAAGCAAATTTACTCGAAGTAAAAAAGTCTCTTTTAACAACGCTTTAGTTGACTCCAGCAGCAGCTGTTTGTCCTTATACTGGGTCAGGGAAGAGAGACAGCTGACGCATTTCGTCTATTCAGCCGTAGTCTTAGCTGTTAAAATGAGTTAAAAACAGCGCCCTTTTTCAAGGCCTATTCCCTCTCCCATTGGACAAACAGTGGAGCCAATCCTTGCTCACTATTAATTACAAGCTAATTTGCTTTATTAATTGAGCGTTTTTGCAAATAAATGCTACATTCTTCATCTACCGGTGCTCCTGTCATTTCTTTTCATATCACCTGCACTTGGATTCCCTTGCAGTGAGCACGGAAAATGAAGGCGCTCCACTGGTGGACTGCCTCCTCCCCCTCTATACCCCCTCCCTCCTCTGATTGGATCAGGATCCAGATCAAGTGACGACATCCAGGATTGACGACGAATCACGCAACCGCACGCATCCGAAGGGGGTGTGGCCGTCACGGAGACACTGAGCCGGCAGAATCGAATCGAATAACCAGGACAACACGGGCGATAAGTATCGCAGGACAGTAAGGAGTCCCCTTGGTGGAAGCATCCAGACTGTATCCTTTGTCCTGAGGCCAGAGACGAGAACGGACCACCCCCCGTGAATGTGGATGCAGTAAGTCAACCCACCGGCTTGCATTGCTCTTGATGAACTGTGTGTTGAACTTTTCCTTAGTTTATTATTGGAGCGTGGGAATCCGCTCACACACAACACACAAACATTAAACAGCTCTCTTTCGCAAACGGAGTGGAGGGGAAGGGAGTTTAAGCAAGATGACTGACACTGACAGCAGATCGCAAATACAACCACGCACTTTCTACTCACTAATGACTGTCACAGAAAGGGATGAACATACTAGAGAGATAGAGGCAATCTTCTCTACGGACCCGACCAAGCTCTCATTGACAGCACTGTTTGAGGATATGGAGCAGCTGCTGATTAAAGAAAATAGACTAAGATGGGACATAAGAACTTTGAACAAGTATAATGAACTGGGTCTCATCCCCAGAGGACTACGAACAAATAAATTCCCTACCTTTGTAACAGAGGACAGGGAATTTATAAAATTGTGGAATACTATATTAACAGAATGCTCAGCTAGGCTCATGTCCCTGTTAGTTCAATACAAGACCAGATTTCAACAATGATTTAGTGTATGTCTGGAATCGCAAAGAGCTCTACATCAGATGAAAGGAAACATACACAAGGGGGGCACAGGGTCCAGAAGGGGTAGACAGAGAAATAGAGGTCGAGGCCGAAGGGGCCAACGTAGAATAAAGTTTACAGATAATTAAACAGATTCAATGGGAGAGAGCTCTGGCTCAGGAGGGGAAGACACAGATAGCAACTATACCCCTTACCCACTTAGCGCGCCCATCACTCAAAGAGAACAACCGGGTACCTCACAACTAACTGCACCCCAGAGAGTCCCAGGAAATATCACACAGGCAGCTAGAGTAAAGGAAGACAGTATATCAGTGGTTCCAATTCTTAAAAATGCAAAACCATATGCATATTCTAAATATAATTTGCAGAAACCACCCATGGCAACTAACAGTTTTGAATACACAGCTACTAATACGGAAATGGCACAGGTCAACCAGGTATTTTCGATTGCCCCCCCCCCCCCCCAGGAAGAGACGTGGGGGGGCAAGATATAGGAGATACACACAAGGGAAGGTACACACTGAGGAAAAAATAGAAAGTTTGGTGGTCATGAGTATTATCAATTTATCCACTTACAATCTGAGTGTTCAGGAGAAGAAGGTTTTGGAACTGGGGCTAGGCTTTGTGCCCACGACCAGCTTTAATCTCTTCAACACACTCCTTGACGTGAACAAATTGGTCAGGAAGCTTACATTGTTTAAACATTTTAACAAAACACAGTATGAACAGAATACTTCTGTAATCTATGGTCCCTCACATATGACAGGGGAGGGACATTTGGTGGATGGTACATTGGATTTTGGGGAACAGTGTGATGTAAGAGTCCTAGAGTCACTCCTAACAGAAGGGGGATTGGACTCAGAAGATAGTCAAACTGTTCTCCCAAAAAAGGCATCACAGTTCTACCCCATACATGACAGGGGTCCAATCATAGAGAAATTCTACTCAAGAGTAGAAAGTGATCTCACAAATCTATATTACCAGACAAGGAAACACAGGCCAAATATTACTCTTGTAGAAAGACAAGCTCTGAAAGACCTGGGTATGAACCAGGACTTAGTGATCAGGTCAGCGGATAAGGGGGGCTCGATTGTAGTTATGGACACTAAAGATTTCATAAAGGAGGCAGAACGGCAATTATCTAATCCTAAGGAATACAGGGTGCTAAGATCTGACCCCACCAAGGTGTTCCAAAAGCAGCTCCGAGATCTCATAGATGATGGTCTGGAGAGTGGGTTTCTAGATAGGGGAACAAGTGAGTTCCTCTATGTGGAACACCCTAAAACACCAGTATTCCATCACCTGCCAAAGGTGCACAAGTCACTTGCAGAGGTCAAGGGAAGACCTATAGTCAGTGGCATTGGGTCCCTCCTTGAACCTGTGTCCGAGTGGCTTGATGCATTACTACAGCCAATGATCAAACAACTGACCAGTTTTGTTTTGGATACCAAACATATTCTGAATTTGGTGTCCAGGATTGACTGGTTAGATGGATATATATGGGTCACAGTGGATGTAAAGTCGCTGTACTCATCTATTCCACACAACCAAGGGTTGAGAGCTGTGGAATATTACATGAAACGTCACTATGAGAGCAACCCTGAGTTGTGTGAGTTTGTGGTCACAACCACAGAGTATTTACTCACACACAACTTTTTTGAGTTTAACGGCCAGTTCTATCTCCAAATATGTGGTATGGCTATGGGGGCCAAGTTTGCCCCTTCCTACGCCAACCTCTTCATGGGTTGGTGGGAGGAGGACCACATATTTGGAGAGGGAAATCCACACAAGCAGAACATAGTCTTCTATAAAAGATTTATAGACGACCTTCTGTTTGTGTGGAGAGGAGGTGAAGAGGAGATCCCAAAGTTCATTGAATATTTGAATGAAAATGATAAGGGGATTGAGTTCACATTTGAGTTGAATTAATAGCATTAATTACCTAGATGTAACCTTTTCAGGCAGGACAGGTGAGAAGGTGACGTCAACCATCTATCGAAAACCAATAACAGGAAATACACTACTGCACGCAAGGAGTTGTCACCCACAGAATGTTTTCACGGCAGTAGCAAAGGGACAGTACATGAGGGTGAAAAGAAACTGCAGCCATCAGAGTAATTATGAGAAAGAAAGTAAAGACCTAACCACAGATTAAGGAACAGGGGTTACAGTCATGGTATCATTAAGAATGCAAAGGATACTGTCAACACCATGGACAGGGAAACCTTACTGCAACCAAGAGAGAGAAACATAAACAAAGGAGAGTCCTTTAATCAGGCTCTACTCTTTCTAACGGACTATTCAGTTGAATACCCTAAAATTTGCAATATCATTAAAAGACATCTACATATGCTTTCTGCTGATGATGGAATAATGGGCCTATCCAAACGGGGTTGCCGTTTTTCCTATAGGAAAAATAAAACCATAGGCAACATGGTAGCACCCACTAAGCTCCAAAAAGCTGAACCAAGTGGATAAGCCTGGATGCAGGTAAAGGGAATGTATCGATGCAGCTATAGGGACTGTGTAGCCTGTGAAAAGGTTGATTGTGGGGCGTCCTTTCAATCAACAGTTACAGGACAACAGTTTGACATAAAAACCTGCATAACTTGCAGGTCTAAATATGTCATTTATCTAATAACCTGCGTAAAGTGCAAAATTCCATACGTAGGGTTAACAACGAGGGAGATAAGATCCCGCATCAGGGAACATCTCTCCACAATAAGGAATGGCAAATCCAGCACCCCCCTAGTGCAACATTTTGCACTAAGACATGAAAAAAGTGCAGAAAGCTTTCGTTGGAAGGCCATTTAATATGTCCCTGCACCCCCCGGGGGGGGGGGGGCAGGGTTGAAACTTTGGGCAGACAGGAGGTGTTCTGGATCTTCAAGCTGAAGACCAGAACACCCTCTGGTCTAAATTCTGCCTTTGATCTTATTTACTATTGGCATTGATTCTCTACAGGAGAAACGAGTGGTCAGAATGGAATTAGAGTGACAGAGTCAGTACTAAGATAAGTATACAACAGTAAATACCATTAACATGGAATAAATGGATTAACCATGTTATCTATACTGTAGGAATTAAGCCGCTGCATACGCGACGGTTTTCAGAGCCATACCCCTTTATGTGATATTAATTGCAACTGATACAATACCTTAGGGACCCTCCATATGTAAAAACCAGTCATAGGAATGTACATACAGGCATTTGAAACTGGATTTCGAATGCGTAATCACCCAATGTAACCGTTTGTTTCCTAAGTAGACATTAGCTACACAACTTCCATCCAGGGATACTAGAACAAGTAACCATACAAGCAGGGGATTTATAATAAAAATAAAAATAAATAGGATAGGAAACCACAAATAGGTCACAAAAGTGCACACATAAGGTAGTGAAACTCAATGTAGATCAGTATGTAACTAAATATGTATCGACACAATACAAAATTCACATAGGAAATTGAGGGGCATGAGTTGGTACAAGTGCCTATTGTTTAGAACTGGGAATCCAGAGGTTAACTGAGAGTTAAATGTACACATGAGTATTCTACACAACTGCCAGATTAACCTTTTTGGATTGTGCAATTAGCTTGTAATTAATAGTGAGCAAGGATTGGCTCCACTGTTTGTCCAATGGGAGAGGGAATAGGCCTTGAAAAATGGCGCTGTTTTTAACTTATTTTAACAGCTAAGACTACGGCTGAATAGCCGAAACGCGTCAGCAGTCTCTCTTCCCTCACCAAGTATAAGGACAAACAGCTGCTGCTGGAGTCAACTAAAGCGTTGTTAAAAGAGACTTTTTTACTTCGAGTAAATTTGCTTTATTAATTGAGCATTTTTGCAAATAAACGCTACATTCTTCATCTACTGGTGCTCCTGTCATTTCTTTTCATATCACCTGCACTTGGATTCCCTTGCAGTGAGCACGGAAAACAAAGGCGCTCCCCTGGTGGACTGCCTCCTCCCCCTCTATACCCCCTCCCTCCTCTGATTGGATCAGGATCCAGATCAAGTGACGACATCCAGGATTGACAACGAATCACGCAACCGCACGCATCCGAAGGGGGTGTGGCCGTCGCGGAGACACTGAGCCGGCAGAATCGAATCGAATAACCAGGACAACACGGGCGATAAGTATCGCAGGACAGTAAGGAGTCCCCTTGGTAGAAGCATCCAGACTGTATCCTTTGCCCTGAGGCCAGAGACGAGAACGGACCACCCCCCGTGAATGTGGATGCGGTAAGTCAACCCACCGGCTGGAAACAGGAGTTTAGAAGCAGCGGTCTTAAGATCGCTGCTCCTTAACTCGTCCGCCACCTCTGAGGCGGCGGACAGCAATCCGCATGATCGCATACGATCAGATTGATTGACACCCCCTGATATCATTGCACAAGCTTTTCTAGTGAAATGCCTGTGCAATGATAAATGCGATAGCGTATGCTGTCGGCATTTATCAATGTGCGGCGGACATGATCTGCTACAGCGGATCATGTCAGGCTGCACAATGATAATTTGGCCCCCATGTCTCTTTAACGACACAGTAACTAAAAATGACCTATGCAGGGGTTAAACCATTGTAAGCTTAGCTATGATAAATAATGCACAAATGACACACTGCTGATGACTTACAGCATGTAATGTTTGCATTAGAGTTTCCCATTAAGATATTTCAATGAGGCAAAAAAAAACTTTTCACAACAAGGAATGCAATTTGACTGTCTAGCAATAGGAAGCTCAAGTTGAAACAAGTTTGCATAATCAAACAATGCAATTACCGCATTTGGTATGAAGGTTACACTTCTGGATCACTATGCAAGGAAAGGAACACCTGGAGGTGACCATAACCAGGTATTTGAAGTAGAAATGTTGTAAAACTGAGGAGTTTCCCTAAACCAGATGGTTAGTTAACGTACTTAGAAATAAATACTGTGATGTACAAATTATACACCTAGATAGAAATTAGAGAGAGTTTAAATAGTTAAAGAAAATCGCTATAAAAATTAACATTCTTTTTTATATATATACTAGTACTAAAGCCCATGTACACGGGCAATTTTTTGCAGTACAGCGGTCCCACCCCTTGCTCTCTCCCCCCTATCTTTTGCTCTCTCTCCCCCCTCTCTTTTGCTTTCGCTCCCCCCTCTCTTTTGCGCTCTCTCCCCCTCTCCTTTGCACTCTCTCTCCCCTCTTTTGCTCTCTCTCTCCCCTCTTTGGCTTTCTCCCCCCTTTCTTTTGCTCTCTCTGCCCCCTCTTTTGTTCTCTCCCCCCTCTTTGGCTCTCTCCCCCCTCTTTGGCTCTCTCTCCCCCCTATTTGGCTCTCTTTCCCCCCTCTTTGGCTCTCTCTCCCCCCTCTTTGGCTCTCTCTGCCCCCTCATTGGCTCTCTCCCCTCTTTTGCTCTCTCTCCTCTTTGGCTCTCTTTCCTCTTTTGCTCTCTCCTCTTTGGCTCTCTTTCCTCTTTTGCTTTCTCTCGTCCCCCTCTTTGGCTCTCTCTCCCCCTCTATTTGGCTCTCTCCCCCCCTCTATTTGGCTCTCTACCCCCCTCTTTGGCCCTTCTCCCCCCTCTCTTGCTCCCTCTCCCTCTATATAGTTGTCCCATATACCTTAACCTCAGTCAGTCCTATAGATACTGAACGTGCAGCTTAACCTTTTTCTACCATTTCTTGCCTTGTCACTTAAAGGGACATAATACTCATATGGTAAATCACTTGAAACTGATGCAGTATAACTGTAAAATGCTGACAGGAAAATATCACCTGAGCATCTCTATGTAAAAAAGGAAGATATTTTACCTCACAATTTCCTCAGCTCAGCAGAGTAAGTGCTGTATAAAAAGTTATACTCAGCTGCTGACCAGTAGAAATGAACTGCAGCCAATCAGCATTAACAGTGCTGAGGTCATGAACTCTTTTACTATGATCTCATGAGATTTCACTTAACTCTCATGAGATTTCATAGTAAACGTCCTTAAACTGAATAGGGTAATAACATGAGTGTTGCAGGTCCCAGGACAGGCAACTGATTTGCTGCTTTAAGTCCTTTACAATGGGGTATGAATACTTAGGACATTTTGAGGTAAAATATCTTTCTTTTTTACATAGAGATGTTCAGGTGATATTTTCTAGTCAGCTTTTTACAGCTATGCTGCATCACTTTCAAGTATTTCAACATTTGGGTATCATGGCCCTTTAACTTGGGAAGGAATTGTACTATTGCATTTCTTAGGTAACTGCTCTTATATTTAAACTACTCCTTTCTTCCCTCCTTCCATTTTTATGTTCTTGATTAGCCATTTTTTCACATGGGCTCATGATATTACTGACTAAAATGTAGCGCTGATCCCCTGACTGCAATTGTTTAGGTTTAGTGTTATCTCCAATACCATTTGATTTTATCCTTACTGGTGTTATTGTCACATTGTATTTAGTATCATTCATATGTTTGTTAAAGGGACACTGAACCCAAATTTTTTCTTTCGTGGTTCAGCTACAGCATGCAATTTTAAGCAACTTTCTAACTTACTCCTATTATCACATTTTCTTCATTCTCTTGGTATCTTTATTTGAAATGCAAGAATGTAAGTTTAGATGCCGGACAATTTTTGGTGAATAACCACCAATAAAAAAGTGCTCTCCAGAGTTCTAAACCAAAAAAAAAAAAGCTTAGATGCCTTCTTTTTCAAATAAAGATAGCAAGTGAACGAAGAAAAATTGATAATAGGAGTAAATTAGAAAGTTGCTTAAAATTGCATGCTCTATCTGAATCATGAAAGAAAAAACATGGGTTCAGTGTCCCTTTAACTTGTATTACTTTTGAAACATTGTTTATGTTACTACCAGTTTCCAAACTTAAAGGGCCCATTTTTGGTTGAGAACCTGGGTTATGCTTGCTTATCGGTTTGCTAAGCGTAGCCACCAATAAGGAAGCGCTTTCCAGGGTGCTGAACCTAAAATGGGCTGACTCCTAAGCTTTAAATTCCTGTTTTTTAAATAAAGATAGCAAGAGAATGAAGAAAAATTGATACTAGGAGTAAATTAGAAAGATGCTTAAAATTGCATGCTCTATCTAAATCATTAAAGAAATAATTTGGGTTTTTAAAAGCGACAGGAAACCTCAACATTTTCTTTCATGATTCGGAAAGAACTTATAATTTTAAACAACTTTCCAATTTACTTCTATTATCAAATTTGCTTCATTCTATTGTTAGCCTTTGCTGAAAGAGCAGCACTGAACTACTGGCAGCTAGCTGAACTCATCTAATTAGCCAATCAAAAGAGATAAATGTGTGCAGGCACCAAGAACGCAGCAGATTTGAAAATTAAATGCAATTTAAAAGTGTCTTAAAATTGCATGCTCTATCTGAATCATGCAAGTTTAATTTTGACTTTTCTATACCTTTAACAACCTCAATGGAAGCTAGGCCATAATTTATCCTAAGTCCTGTTCCCATCATGTAACAGTTAATAAAGTGGCATTGAGTTTGTAATTATACTTTGGCTTTTTCTTTCACAGATGCCCAATTTTGCAATCTTTGATGCTGAATTTAGATCCCAGTCATTTTCCAGTCATCCATTTTTTTTTTATATCAGTTCTCATTTGATTTACCCTGTGAAAGATTAAGTCTGCTACAATATTTTTGCAACTCTGCTACAATTTTCTTTTTTATCAGAACTCTGATCCTACAACAAGTTACACAGTGAATGCTTGATCAGTGCAAGAGCTCAATGTTATGTCTTTAATTTTTATTTGACAAAATTATATCATCGAGTACTACACTTATGCTCAGTCAGACTGACACAACACTAAAGAACACCCCAGTTTATTGTGATCTGACACCACAGCGATAATGGAACAGAAAAAGTACATCAACAAACCTCTAACGAAAGAGTAACAATATCAATGGTTAATTACTTCATTAGAGAAGTAACTAATTGTTCCACTAGTCAAGTCCTAACTTTTATTAACTGTCTACGGCATGGACCTATCCATATTGACCCCAAAGCATTTTCCTGGAACTCCTTGTCCCATCTCTGTCCTCAGACAAGTCAGACTATGCAGCCTAAACCCAGTAATCATGATAACAAATAGCCCCAACCTCTAGAGGTGCAATCTCACCCCCTTAATTTTGTATCAGTGCATTATTGTATTATTGCAAATATCATGATAATGCCCTGCTTTTTAATTTAAGAGATAACATATCAAAACTTTACTCATTTAAATATAACACATTCCTAAGTTATTCCAGTAAAAATAATAAATATTGTGACATCTAAGTGTGTATGTATGTGTGTGTACATGTGTATGAGTGTGTATATGTGTGTATGTATGTATCTATGTGTGTGTATATGTGTTTGTGTATGTATGTACATACGTGTGTATGTATATGTGTGTGTTTGTGTGTGTATGTATATGTGTGTGTGTGTGTTTGTGTGTGTATGTGTGTGTGTATATATGTGTATGCTTGTGTACATGTGTATGTGTGCGTGTGTATGTATGTATGTATGTATGTGTGTGTGTATGTATATGTGTATGTGTGTATATATGTGTCAGCGCTGCGGAATCTGTTGGCGCTCTACAAATACCTGATAATAATAATAATGTGTGTGTGTGTGTATGTGTGTGTGTGTATGTGTGTGTGTGTATGTATGTGTGTGTATGTATGTGTGTGTGTGTGTATGTGTGTGTGTGTATGTGAGTGTATGTGTATGTGAGTGTATATGTGTGTGTATGTGTGTGTGTGTGTGTATGTGAGTGTATGTGTATGTGAGTGTATATGTGTGTGTATGTGTGTGTGTGAGTGTATGTGTGTGTGTGTATGTGTGTATGTGTATATAACTAAGCACTATACTGCAAAAGATCTGCTTACATAATAAGTACGTTAAACCCATATAAACTGTAACTTTGTTAGTAAAATGTTTTGCTTTGCAGTCCAGGAACATATTCTGGAAATATAAATGTCTTAATTATAGAGCACTGGTTACATTTTCCCCATCTGTATTGTTTTACAAACTATCCAAGGATCACCCGGGGGGGGGGGGGGCTGAGAAACTACAAAGCATTATTCATTAGCTATGGTCCTTAAAGTCTTTTTGTTTGTGTTTGTTTAGATGTTTAGCCTATTACTTATGGGTACAAAAGAATGATACCGCAAAGGGAAGCTGAGAGTTCTAAAGAAATGATACCTGGAAGGAATAATCAATTTCATTGTAGGGCAATTATTAAATAGGGAAGTTTAGTTTGTAAATAGGTAGTTAAATAATTTCTTTGACTATTTTCAGGACTTCTGTTATGCAGAAATTCCTTGTATAGTGTATTAGTCACGGGCACAGTCTCGTCAGGTAAAGACAAAATTCCATAATAATGAGTATAAAAAAAAACAATTGACAATTATTAAAAGTCATAAATTCATAAAAATGTTTAATTAGCATTGATTTAGTTCCACCAAAACTACTAATATAAATAAAGATTTTTAAATGGTAATAATGTCAGAAACCCCAAAAGTACTAAATAGGAAATCAGCAGTGTAGAAAGTATTCGTGCTGCTCTATGCACTAGTAACTCTGTTGCTCCATGAAAACCCCAGCCTCATAAAATCTAACTCATTTTTGCCATATATACTTTCTCAGAGATTTTGCAGTAACATTGTATCTTTTGGAACTTGATTTTGAGATATTTTTTATAACTAGGGATAAGCAAATGTTATTGCTCATTGTAAACAAAGAGTATGGGCTCCATTTATGAAGCAGTGAATGCCGCTTCGGAGGCCCAACGTATCAGGTTTGCCTAAAACGGAAGTTAAGAAGCAGTGGTCATAAGAACGCTGCTTCTTAACCTGTCCGACATCTTTTAGGTGGCAGATTGAAATCACCCCGATCCAATCCAATCTGGATGATTGACAGCCACTGCTAGCGGACGATTGGCCGCCAGTAAGCAGGGGCGGCATTGCACAAGCATTTCACTAGCTGTCGGCATTTAGTGATGTCGAGCGAACATGATTCGCTATAGTGAATTATGTCCGCTTGACATTTAATACATTTACCCCTGAATGTCTGCCAATCACTTGTCATTTGTTAAAAGTTATTTTCTTTATTCAAATGTGACATTTAAATTTTGATTCTCCAAAACTTCAATATATCTATGAGAATCAACATTCATATGTAATAGTCCAAACTTACATTCAAATATTTTATTGTTACATTCAATATTCAAATGTTAACATTCACTTTAGAAAAACATTTGAATGACAAACCAAATGTTAAAAAAAAAAACATCTACTATTGTTAAAATACAGACAGACGTTTATGAATAAGGGTTCACATGCCACTTTAAAATGCAGGTAGCTACACTAATCCTATACAGGTAATCGCACCAATCAGAAGCTTAGAACTGTGGCCTAGATTATAAGTCAATTGCAAAAATGTTAGCGGTATTGTGTGTTAACAAAGCTCAAGCGCAATCAATAGTGCTTCTATTTTTGTGCTTATATTACAAGCCCAAATTATTTTTTATCACTCAAGCAGTAATTCAAGATGGGCTAACATCTCCATGTTGGATAGTGCTGGTGTGGTAAATCCCTCCCAAAATAGATTTATATAGTAGCGTGCAGTAAACTGCATGTCAGATATTGCTCAAGCACTAAGTTGATGGGGCGCAAGTGTCGTATTCTTCACGTAGTTCTGTGCTATACTATTAATAATTAGAGGTGTGCCAAATCTTTCATACCAAATGGTCAGAAAATGTAGTTTTCCGAATATTTGACTGCCGCGCTATTTGGTATTGATTCGGTTTAAACAACATTAATACTGAAAATTCACAGAACATTTACATTTGTTTTCGTTAAATGAATGCTAATGTCCCTTTGCTACAAATGAAAAAATTCATCTGTAGCATTACATACCTACCTCTAGCGTGCTGGAGAGCAGCAGTGATCCCTGGGATCCACCGCGCTAAGCTTTCAGGGCTCTCGTTTTTACATATCCGTGTTATGTTAACGAAAAAAATGCACATTACTATTAATAATAATGTTTTACTTCAAGTCTTAAAAAGCGCTAACATTTTTTTTCCCAACTATTAATTCCCTTGCAATATGTATAATTTATGTTTCTGAAAGGAACACTTTGACTCTTTGTTTTTGCCAGTATTATGACTACATCTTGTTCAGTTTAGAACACTATAGCCCTAAAACGGTTAACAGTCTGAATTCTCCAAATTCCATCTGTGTTGAATTGAATATTGTATTGTTTGAATCAGTTCTACTGCTACCTATAAAGTTTCCATTCACCTTTCAGCTATCATATTCATTGTGCAGCCGAAAAAAATGCCTTTCCTTCTCTATCTTATTGTAATGTGTACTGGATATAGAAATAGAATAATTCAAAACACCTGCTGAAATTACAGCTGCTATAAATCAAAATTATGAATATATTTGGGTGAAAGCTATTATTAACATGATAGAGAACCATCTGAACCCTGCAGTCCATAGAAACAAATAAGCTTGCAAGGATTTAACATATATCCGTTAACAAATGACATTCTGTATCAGTAAAAAAATTAAGCCCTAGGATTCCAGTGTCTTTCAGATGAGGGGCCACGATGCAATTCATTTTCCACTGGTAAAGCTAAAGGACATATTTTAAATACACAATTAATAAAAATACAAATATATTATTATATGTAAATAGATTTAAGATAAGCAACTATTTAGAAAGAGGAGTGTCACAGCTTTTCATCGACCCATAAACGTTTTTTGGATTCATATAAACAGACCAGGAAACATTCTAGTCCTCATTGCTGGGCCAAAATATTGAAGTTAAAAAAAATGGCACCAAGACATTGATCCAAGTGATTTTCTGTTGACATTGTGACAACATACTGAACTACAATTTTACTTTTATCTTCTAACTGTAGTCCCTACTCACAACCATATTGCCTGCTTAAAGTCCATAATGTGACCCTGCAATGAATTTCAAAAGCTAAAAACTGTGTGCATGGTGGACCTTATCAGTTGTTAGATGTTACTGTATAATTATTCCTCAAACAATAAATGTTTTCCTATTTTTTGTGTGTGTATATATATAAGGCAGACTATGTTTAAAAAATACAAATCCCCAAGCAAATGTTTTCTTAAAATAAAAAATGTAAATTTACAGAAAAAAATAAACAAAGCTATCCAAAATAAAAAATGTAAACCTAAATTAATACCCCTAAAAAATAAAAAATCCCCCCCCAAATAAAAACACCCACTAATCTAATACTAATCTACCAATAGACCTTAAAATGGCCTTTTGTAGGGCATTGCAAGTTAAACAGCCCTTTTACTTACAAAAATTACCAATTACCCCCTAACAGTAAAACCCCCCACCCAACCAACCCCCAAAATAAAAAAACCTAACACTAAAAAAACTGAAACTACCCATTACCCCTAAAGGGGCATTTGTATGGGCATTGCCCTTAAAAAGGCATTCAGCTCTTTTACTGCCTTTAAAATGGCAATCAGCTCATTTACAGCCCAAATAGGTACTCACCGTTCCTGAAGTCCAGCGGAGAAGGTCTTCTTCCAGGCGGCTCCGTCATCTTCTATCTTCATCCTGTGCAAAGGCGGCGTGGAGTGGAGGTGCGGAGCGGAGCGGTCTTTCCCTATGCACGGATCCGGAGTGGGGCTCCTCAGCAGCGGTTCTCAGCGGCAGCGTTCCTCCGCGGCGTGGAGGCTCCTCTTCATTCGATGTCCGTCGTACTCTGAAGATTAAATGCAAGGTACCACATTCAATTTGGGGAACCTTGCATTTCTATTGGCTGAAACTTTGAAATCAGTCAATAGGATAAGAGCTACTGAAATCCTATTGGCTTTTCAAATCAGCCAATAAGATTTCAGTAGCTCTCATCCTATTGGCTGATTTCAACATTTCATCCAATAGGAATGCAAGGTACCCCAATAAATATGGGGTACCTTGCATTCAATCTTCAGTGTGTGACGATCACATTAAGAGGAGGCTCCCCGCCGCCGCCGAGGACCACCGCTGTTGAGGACTGCCACTGAGGATCTATGTATTGGGGAAGTCAGCTCCGGACCTCCGCTCCGCGCCACCTTCACTCCAGATGAAGATAGAAGATGATGGAGCCCCTGGAAGAAGACCTCCACCGGACTTCAGGAACGGTGAGTACCTATTTGGAGCTTAGTTTTAGGAATTATTTTTTCTTGGGGGGGGGTTATTTTTAAGATTTAGGATTTAATGGGCTGGAAAGAGCCGATTGCCCTTTTAAGAGCAGTAAAAGAGCAGAATGCCCTTTTAAGGGCAATGCCCATCCAAATGCCCCTTTAGGGGCAATGGGTAGTTTAGGTTTTTTATAGTCGTAAGTTTTTTTTGTTTTGGGGGGTTTGGTTGGTGGCAGGTTTTTACTGTTTCGGGGGACTTAGTATTTTTTAAATTTAAAAGAGCTGTTTAACTAAGGGCATGGGCAATGTCTTACAAAAGGCCCTTTTAAGGGCTATTGGTAGTTTAGTTTAGATTAGGGGGTGTTTTTATTTTGGGGGCTTTTTATTTTCATAGGGATTAGGTTTAATTTTTTTTATTTTCGATAATTTTGTTTATTTTTTTCTGTAATTTTAGAGTTTTTTATTTTTTGTACTTTTAGATTTTTTTTTGTTAGGTTTTATTATTTTAAGTGTAACTTAGTATTGGGGTTAATTTAGGGGGTGTTAGGTTAGGGGGCTTAGTAATTAAATTAGTCATATGTATTGTGGGGGGTTGGCGGTTTAGGAGTTAATAGGTTAATTAGGTTTATTGTGATGTGGGGGTTTGGTGGTTTAGGGGTTAATAGGTTAATTAGTTTATTGCGATGTGGGGGGTTGGCGGTTTAGGAGTTAATAGGTTAATTAGGTTTATTGCGATGTGGAGGTTTGTCGGTTTAGGGGTTAATAGGTTAATTAGGTTTATTGTGATGTGGGGGTTTGTCGGTTTAAAGGTTAATAGGTTAATTAGGTTTATTGCGATGTGGGGGTTTGTCGGTTTTAGGGGTTAATATTTTAATTATGTTATTTGCAGATTAAGGGTTAATTACTTTATTATTTTGCGATGTTGGCGGTTTCAGTGTTTGTTAATACTTCTAGCAGGAGGTTAGATTTTTGTTGTTATACTTCGTGCAGGCGGTTAGTTTTTTTTATTTCTTGCGGGCGGTGTATTTTCGTTGTTTTGTGCGGGCGGTTGCGTGTGTTTTTTGTTTTTTTTTAAGGATTCGTTTGGCTAGGCTGCCTCCTTCACTGCATGCAGGTGGATTCTTTTGGCAGCCAACATTCTTTTGGTGCCTCGCGCAGCCAACATTCCTTTGAGGATGCGTGCGCAACTGGCAACACCAACGGACGCGTTACAAACGCGATTATAGTATAGATATACACATGTTGTTGGCATAATAGTCCTTTTAAATTCCAAATAGCCTTCTGGTCTAGACTTATTAACAATATGATATTGATATGGAAAGGTAATGATACAGATCTGCAAGAATTCACTAAGTATGACAATTCTAATTATTTCAATCTCTCATTCACTGAAATTAATAGTGAACAAGAGATAGAATTCCTGGATCTAATACTCTTTCATGAGGACAGCAAAATAATCATCAAATTGTTCAATCAACCAACTAATAGTAACAGCTATCTTAATGCTAAAAGTAGTCACCAACCGAGCTGGATCAGAAACATCCCATTTAGCCAGTTCCAATGTATAAGAAGGAACTGTACAAAACAGGATGACTTTGAGAGAGAAGCTGAGGACTTAAATGGAAATTAGCCACTAAAGGTTGCAACAAGCAAGTGGTAAACAAAAGGCTAGAAATCTAAAAAGGAACCAACTCATCTTTAAGGAAAAACCAAAAGACATTACCCTTACTTAAACACAAGGCTACAATGGTGACAACATACAATAAAGGGGCCAAGGAGAAAATCATGAAAAAACATTGGCATATCCTCAAGAAAGATAATCTATGAAAGGAAATCGCAGAACAGGGACCACAAATTATCTTTAGAAAATCAAAACCTGAAATCAATTCTAGCACCCAGTAATCTAATAACCAATAATAAAAAATAAAAAAATTGGCTACAGGCCCCTTACAGGGACTTTTTAAAAAGCTTCAGAGCAAATTGTGAGGCCTGTGTACACAATTACTAAAGGAATAAAGCAACAAAGGATATTGCATCTACGCCCAATGTAAGGACCTTCAATAAACAGATATTGTGTAATTGTAGGTCAAAATATATGGTTTATTTACTCCAGTGTGAGTGTAATTTACAATACATAGGTCGCACCATACGCCCTTATAAAAAAAAAAAACATTTACTGGAACATCTCACTAATATTAAATGTAATAATTCCCATAATCTATCAGCACATTACAAAAAGGTCCACAATCAGGATCACAAATGTCTGTGAGGTATAGTTTTAGAACATGTGGAATCAAACCATGGAAGGGAAAGCACGGAACTCACCTTAAGAAAACAAGATACTTACTGGATACACACGTTGGATACTCTAGTATTCCGAGGTCTCAATAAAGACATAGATTTGGCAGCATTTTTGCTTTGTTTAACAGCACATTAACTGTAAGGACAGTAAAATAATTTTGAATCATATTTTTTTCTATATAAGAGAGCCTCTTGTTTTAATTTATCTATACGTTTAACCCGTCCCCCTCTCCTTAGGTTGTCCATGACATTTAAACATTATATTTCTTCATAAATGGTTCATATTGTCTTTTAATTGATTACAACTTCAGAAGTGAAATATGCAATGGTTTAAAAAATGTCCCCAGAAATGATCATTGTTTATCTCTACTGTGTATCTAATCTCTATTCAATGTGGAAATGGGATTTTTTAATATAAGTATAGAATCAGTTTGTACTCCAAAATATAACCTATAATATATACTTGTGCTAACAAAACATTGGCTTATTGGGCTATGGCATCCACACAACTGTCAGAGCACAGTTTACATTTTTCCACTACGGCTCATGTGATCTCGGCGGACCAATAGCACTATGAAAATAATACACTTATTCTGATTGTGTTTTCATTTAGGGATAGAATTTATCCTAATTAAAAGGTTACTACTCGATATGTTGTCTTTGCTCTTTTATTCTCTCTAATATATGCATGGCCCCCACCTGAGGACGATTTGAGGACCAGTTTTTCTACCTTACCCCTTGAAGAGGAAGGCAAGGCTGCTGGAGAATTGCATTAACAAACAAGAGGGGACACTGTAGACTCCTTTAACATGTGAGATAAACTCTAGTAAGTGAAAGTCTACAGGGAATCTACAATGGTTCCTACACACTAATAAGGATTCAAAATATCTGTTTGGTCTATTACCTATTTACCTCATTATGATAGTATTGTTGGAGACTATATTATTTTACTGTCTGTTGTTTGCTTACATTCATTCTGTTTACGGGTGGGCTTTAGGGTACCCCCTCTTTTTACACATTTGGCAGCAGTTTTTTCCTGACATTTTTATACCACCTGTAGCAGAACTTTTATCATATTCCTGCAAATTAGGTAATCGCAGCTTGTCTTTTAGGTATTCTACTTCCATACACAAATATATATATATCTCAGTGGTGTATTTAGGTTTTGTGCTGCCCTAGGCACCATTTCCATCCCCCAGGTTTTAGGCCTTTTATGGCCATAACATTTTTTTGTCAGGTGTAACGTAACAAATTTTTGTTCCTGGCATTTCAAGTAAATGTTTTCCAGGGCTTGCAAAACACTGGGTTACATTAGCACATGTGTACACAGTATACATATGAGCAGTAATAAGATTTATATATACAGTATGTATATGTGTGTGTATATATATATATATATATATATATATATGTGTGTGCATGTAAAAAAAATACATATGGCTAGCTCAAGTAAAATGACCAGCTGCTCCCAACAGAGACTCAAAGAGTGCTGTCTGCCCCAATCTGCCACCCTAGGCAAAATACACCCCATATACTGTATATATCTATTTAGCTATATACAGTATATATATATATATATATATATACACATACACGCACACATACATACATACATACATATACTATAATAAAAAAAATAGGCACTACATATATATATATATAATTTTAAATCAAGGTTTTGGCATCCAAGAGTAATTTTGGGATACACTCTTCAAAAAATGATTGGAAGCTATACTTCTGGTCTCCTTTGCTGGGGTTAATTAGGGACACAGGCAAGTGAGCTTTTATGCTGATCTAAACAATCGCCTTTTAGAATGTTGCTGGGATAGACAAATTATATCATATATGACAGAGGCGCACTAGTGTATCTGCATGAAGTGGAACAGGCACAATTTTCAGAGGTATTTACAACAATAACAAGCAAAATAAAAAATAAACATATTTGGAAATGAATATTTCAGCTCCCTACTAATATAGGGATGATAAACATGCTCTCACATTCTTGTTAAACATTCCCTCTAATAGAAAAAAGGAAAACAAAATGTGTAATTTAATAAATCCACTTAGAGCTTGTTAAGGCTGGGAATGGAGCGGACAAAGTTTCAGCTCTTTGAAGAAACAGCAACCAGAGAACAGTATGAATGGCGTTGTACGAATAGAAACAGACCCACAGCTGAGCTTCCTTTGTATTTCAGTGAGGATTTGGCAAGAAACCTAAAAGGTCCTGCAGAAAGATACATTTTCATTCTGTTATGGGTCAGCAACCTCTCCGCAGTTCCTACTTGTAAAGCCAAAGCTAAATTCCCAGATTTTGTGCTGTAGCCACTTGCAAATGTTTTTTTTCTTTTATTAACGGTGTCCAACGCTTTCATATGAAGGGCCACTTGCAGGTCAGGTGACAAGGTTCTCTAAATACTTGTAACCAACATAAAAAATATGGACAAAAAAAGGGACAGGTGCACCTGCGACTCACAGTATCAATTTCTTACAGCTTAAACACACACACACAATAATGCACTTACTGGAAATAAGTTAAAATTGAGCCCTCTTGAAAATCCTTTAGGAAGCTGTATGCTTTTTGAGTAAAAATTGTGTTTAACCCACACTCCAAAAAGAGGCCGAAAATCAAATGTTATGACTTAGGTTTTCTTCAAAATGCTGCATCAATAGCGTGTTTAAGCATGAAGAAAATCTCTGTGGTGCTTTTCGGGAATTCTCTCTAGGGAATTTGGTGCAAGCAATGGTTGACAACTTTTTTTGAAGAAAAATCTCCAATTTATATTTTTACATCTCCATCAAGAAGCATTTAATGCATGTAAAGGAATATTTCTAGTATAAAAAAAGTATCTGAATGAATCCTCCCTGGTTTAGACCTGTGCTAATGATATATAATGATGGTCACTGCCCGTCAACTGGATATGAGATGTACTGATTGGTAAGACGTCTTCAGGTGGGATCACATTGGGCTGTACAAGGATGTTGAAGACTCCAGAGAACACATAGGGGTGAATTTACTAATTTGTATACACTGTCTGCATTTAACAATGCACAAGCATTTCTTGTGAAATGCTTGTGCAATGCTGGCCCCTGCACATTCGCGGCCAAGCGGCCCTTAGCAAGGGGTGTCAATCATCCCGATCGTATTGGATCAGGATGATTGCAGTCTGCCACCTAAAAGGTGGTGGACAAGTTAAGGAGCAACAGTCTAACGACCGCTGCTTCATAACATTTGTTTTTGGCGAGCCGGAAACTTCGGGCGGAGAAAGCGGCGTCCGCTGCCTATTAAATCTCCCCCATAGTCTTTGAGTTGGTTTTAAATTCAGGAAGACTGGGTACAATAGCATTAGATGAAGCAATGGGTCAAATAATAGGACAATTATGGAAGACACCTCTGGTTTGCTCCACAGAGTTTTGGGAATTGCTTACAGTGCACAGGGAATACTCTAGCTTGAAAAATTATGTCTTATTCAGGTTCATTCTTTGTCGTTTTATTAATATGTAACACAAGGGATTAAATGCCTAGTCTGGTGTCATTTTCAGGAAAAGAACCACTGTTGAAAATACTACTAGCATGTAACACCTTGTAATCTAACACAATACATTAGTAATTAAATAAACACACACAAAAACAAAAATTGGAAAGGAAAGACCATTGCTGGTCACTTTTTATTACAATTTAAAACATAATTTAACCAACTGAACTTATTAATTCTCCAATACAAGATGGCAGCAAGTGAGCCCCTAACTCCTAAAAATGAGCAGAGGTCAGCGGCCCTATGGAAGGACCACAGCAGAGCTAAGCTCTGGCCACTTCAAGGCAATAGGGTGTTAAGAAACTCTTCTGGTCTACTTATCAAAGGCAAAAGCTACCAAGGCCACCACCTGCAGCTTTCATCCCTCCCTCTAAGCCGGCCATCGCTCCACCCATCTGACAATGCTCTCAAAGGCCGTCTAACCTTCCGTCAGGCTATACAACCCGACCTGAACTGGGGGGACACAAAAATGAAAATCCTTTGCCAGTATTAAAGCTCAGAGAGCTGGTGGTGATTTGTATTGTGTCTTTGAAGAGTCAGTTTGTGTCATATAAGTCACTGCTGACTCTGTAAAAAGGTTATGTTTGAATACTGTTGTACATGGACCTCCCAGCATATGTGCGTATGCCACTGAAAAACCGTAATAGCTTTTACTAGAAGAATTTTTGCTACTAGAAGTATATTGGGAAAATGTTTCTATTTCAAGTTGAAATGCACCCGTGCATTTTTCTATATTGACCGTTCTATCCCTTTAACAACTTGGGGCATGTCATTTTTCAGTATATTGTGCCTTTAACCATTCTATGAGGAATTACGTTCTGACTGCATTGTCACTAAGTTACAAGGATTCCTTTAATAAACAAATAAATCAGTTGAGATTACAAAGGATAAACTGTATCTATACAAAAATGAGAAAATTGTTACTTGTAATGGAATTGTTGTGTTGTAACTGGGTTTCAATGGGAGGAACTTTGCATCCTGTTCTTGAATTTCACTTTCCTTTTGATTATAACCTTTACTACAAAAACCCATTCAGCTCTTACAACAATCATTAATCACCTTTGACTTCTTCTAGTTGTTGAACATATTAAACAGTGCTCATCTACATGATTATAGTGTTTGACCGTAATCCAAACAGCTATGTGCCTTATTACATTGATTCATGAGTTAAGGACCTTATCTACTTATAGAGATGTGACTATATGATATGATAATGATATGATAATAAGAAAAAAGGGTATGAGTTTTGTCATGCATATGAAAGAATACCCTTTAAAGGGTCTTTGTTCTCAGATTGACCATATACAATAGCATCTTTTAACCGTGCTAACATTATTATTTGTATCCTCTTTAATGTGTTCCATTGATGCATTTTACCTGCTGGAGTGTATTAAATTGTTTACAAATCGCTCCTTTACCTTTAAAGCGGCATTTGAAATAGTTGATTTTGCCTGTGATATCCCTACCTATACTGAAAGTTTCTATACTTATGTTTTGGCTATAGAAAAGCTATGTAAATATAGCCAGCAGAAGAAATGACATTACCGGTGGGAGGTAGGGAAATGAAAAGACTAGTAAACACATTAGATTTGCATAATCAACAAATGCATGATAAAAAGCCAATGCAATAGCACTTAGAGTCTGATATTTAAAAGCTCACTGCTAAGGTCCTTAGAAACACAAAATGTAATTGGAAATATATTTATCTCACTATGCAGGGTTATTGGTGTGATGGAGAGACGCTTACATTACAATATAAGGTCTAAAAAAAAATACCAAAGATTTTGCATGATTTGTCCCCATGACGGCGAGCTTTAGAATAGCAGGCCCTCAGTCTAAACACAAACGAGTAGTAGATTTTTTTTCTGACAAATTTCAAAGTTATGTCCATTTCCACTCCCTCTGTATCACATGACAGCCATTAACCAATTACAAATGCATATACATATATTCTGTGAATTCTTGCACATGCTCAGTAGGAGCTGGTGACTCAAAGGGGTCAATTTAACAAGTGCCGAGCGGACATGACTCGCTGTAGCGAATCATGTCTGCCCGACATCGCATATGCTGTTGGCATTTATCATTGCACAAGCATTTCTTGTGAAATGCTTGTGCAATGCCGCCCCCTGCACACTCGCTGCCACTCAGCCGCTAGCAGGGGCCGTCAATCATCCCGATCGGATCGGAATGATTTCAAAAGTTAAGGAGCAGCTTCTTAAAGTGATGGTAAATTTGTATTGTATAAATATTTAAATATTAATCTTTGAGTAATTATAACTTATTTCGCCAATATATTTATTTATAATCGTTAATCCTAAATGTAATAAATGAATACATAGTAACATAGTAACATAGTAACATAGTAGATAAGGTTGAAAAAAGACTGAAGTCCATCGAGTTCAACCTATACAAATCTAAAATACTTACAAAAAGCTCCAGTTAAGCTTAAATAACCCCATTAAAATGTGACCCATTTTATACTAGCAATAATATCCATGAATTTTGTTTATATACAGAAATTTATCCAGACTATTTTTAAATGTATCTATGGTATTGGCATTCACTACCTCCTTTGGTAATGAGTTCCACAATTTTATTGCTCTTACAGTGAAAAAACGTTTCCGTTGCAGGAGATTAAATCTCCTTTCCTCCAACCTTAAATTATGACCTCTTGTCAGAACCAATTTTCTTGGAATAAAAAGAGCTTCTGCCATCTCTGTATATGGGCCTTGAATATATTTATATAAAGTAATCATGTCACCTCTCAAGAATAGTTTACTTTCAGAGCGTTACTGCTCCTTGCTCCTACCCTGCCATTACTTCTGTGTAGAATCTTCATCCAGACGAAACAGTAAAACAACCCTTACCCACGTCACAGCATTGGCATGACAATCTTCTTGCCTTGCTCTGTGCATGCGTTACATTTATTTAGAATAATAAAAATGTAGCGATATCTTTATAATGTATCTTAAAAAAATGTAACCAGCTGCTGCACAATCTTTGAGCAATAAATCATTTTAAAATAAGCGTTTACAGTCATCTGCACCATCAGAAAGAAAAGAAAAAAATCCTGATACAATATTTCAGCCGATGTTATCCTCAGTACAATGTTTACAATCTCTGTAAAGAAATGTTGAGTATGCGCACAATTCCAAGCTAGAGCACTCTCAGACAGCGATAGAAGAGTTAGGGCATGCGCATATGTGTTGAAGGGCGTATTAGCTAAGAGGAGTGTCGCCTTTCTAAAGATACCATCATTTTCATCATATCATATAATTTAATATAAAAAAATTATAAAATATGATGAAAAATTTAAAAAAAACACACTTTTTCTAACTTTGACCCCCAAAATCTGTTACACATCTACAACCACCAAAAAAACACCCATGCTAAATAGTTTCTAAATTTTGTCCTGAGTTTAGAAATACCCAATGTTTACATGTTCTTTGCTATTTTTGCAAGTTATAGGGCAATAAATACAAGTAGCACTTTGCTATTTCCAAACCATTTTTTTTCCTCAAAATTAGCGATAGTTACATTGGAACACTGATATCTGTCAGGAATCCCTGAATATCCCTTGACATATATATATATTTTTTTTAGAAGACAACCCAAAGTGTTGATCTAGGCCCATTTTGTTATATTTCATGCCACCATTTCACCGCCAAATGCGATCAAATAACAAAAAATGTTCACTTTTTCAGAAACTTTTTCACAAACTTTAGGTTTCTCACTGAAATTATTTACAAACAGCTTGTGCAATTATGGCACAAATGGTTGTAAATGCTTCTCTGGAATCCCCTTTGTTCAGAAATATCAGACTTATATGGCTTTGGTGTTGTTTTTTGGTAATTAGAAGGCCGCTAAACGCAACTGGGTACCACACGTGTATTATGCCCAGCAGTGAAGGGGTTAATTAGGGAGCTTGTAGGGTTAATTTTATCTTTAGTGTAGTAGACAACTCAAAGTATTGATCTAGGCCCATTTTCGTATATTTCATGCCACCATTTCACTGCCAAATGCGATCAAATAAAAAACATTGTTCACTTTTTTCACAAACTTTTTCACAAATTTTAGGTTTCTCACTGAAATTATTTACAAACAGCTTGTGCAATTATGTCACAAATGGTTGTAAATGCTTCTCTGGGATCCCCTTTGTTCAGAAATAGCAGACATATATGGCTTTGGTGTTGCTTTTTGGTAATTAGAAGCCCGCTAAATGCCGCTGAGCACCACACGTGTATTATGCCCAGCAGTGAAGGGGTTAATTAGGTAGCTTGTAGGGAGCTTGTAGGGTTAATTTTAGCTTTAGTGTAAAGATCAGTCACCCACCTGACAGATCCCACCCCCTGATCCCTCTCAAACAGCTGTCTTCCCTCCCCCACCCCACAATTGTCCCCGCCAGCTTAAGTACTGGCAGAAAGTCTGCCAGTACTAAAATAAAAGGATTTTATTTTAACCTCCCTGACCCCCCCCCCCAAACAACTCTCTAACCTTCCCCCATAAAATATGGTATTTTTATAAAATTATGAAATATTTTCTGTAGTGTAGCTGTCCCCTCTCAATATCCAACCCCCCACCCCCTCCCAGATCCCTTAGCTAAAAATTCCCACTCTCCCCAGTCCTCTCTCCCACCTTATCTAATAAATTAATTGTGTCATAGTGTAGCGTTCTCATCCGCTCCCACCCCCGTGCGCGCCCATGGTGCCCCTCACGCGATCCCGTCCCCCTCTGACTACTTCCTCCCATCAATGGCCACCCACCCGCCTCCCTGCATCGGCTCCCACCCACCAACGATCACGACCATCGATGGCCGATGCAGAGAGGGTCACAGAGTGGCTCTCTCTGCATCGGATGGCTAACAAATGTTATTGCAGGATGCCTCAATATCGAGGCATCACTGCAATAACATGAAAGCGACTGGAAGTGATGAGTATCGCTTCCACTGCTTGGAAACACTAATGATGTACAGGGTACGTCCTTGGTCGTTAATAACCTTTTTTTGTAGGGCGTACCCTGTACGTCGGTCGTTAAGGGGTTAAAATTGCTGCTCTATCTAAATCATGAAAGTTTAATTTTGACTTGTGGTCAAAGTAATACAATTTTAATTTGTAATTGTTCTCTCTAAGGCCCCGATTCTAAAAAATGTGCCGGTCAGGACGCGTTTTTTCCCACCATTAGTCGCAGGGGCAGCCCTCATGGAATTCTATATAAAAAGGCGCTGCACTGCGAGTGACAAGATGTCTCTCATACAAATAATGAGAGCTCTCTACCAGGTAAAAGTTTGCAATGGAGGGCAAAGTACAGAGGGGAAAACCGATGTGTTTAATTTAAAACATGAATATTACGCTTAATTCAAATCCAATTACACTGTTTTCAGTGCGCTGTACCTTAAATTCGCTGTAAATTTCGTATGCATAGGTTTTCCTTTCAGAATAATTAGTGTTTTGAGTACTTTGGTAAAAAATCAGCACTTTTTAACTTGTGAGAAAAAGTAGTCAGAGCTGTAGTGCGAAAATGTTTATAGAATTACCCTGGGATTTAAGAGAACATTTCATATACACCATATTACGCCCATGCTCAGCCAGGCATTCCAATACAATACTACCAAAAAGTCTGTACTTCATTTGTGTGAAATTAAAGGGACATTAAACAGTAAGGCAAGATTACAAGTTGAGCATGCTAACTCCGCTAGAAGTAAGGGTTTTTCACGCGTCGGGTAACACTCGTATTACAAGTTTAAAGTAAAAAGTAAACACGATGGGCGCAAAAAATTAGGATATTGCGTGCTTGTTAACGTATTCCCCCATAGAAATCAATGGAGCAATAAAATTGTAAAAAAAAAACACCCTACTCTCGTGCAAACCCGATCGCATATTCTCAAGTGAGCTAACCGACATGAAAATATTAATATTTCACATTCCAATGTTCTTCACATAGCAGAATATGTTTTATTAACTCTAAAATACATATTTCTACATATATCTTATGGTATTTTGGTACAATATATATCTATACCTATATATGATTATATATAGGTATAGATATATACATTCTAGCGTAAATCGCGATTGCGCTCACGTGTTCACGTTTACTTTGGACTTTTAATTTCAAGCAATACAAATGGCATGTTAGCGCCTCATTAGTAATCTGGCCATATATGCATTTTATAAGCACAGTATTACGGTTATTCCCCCATCTCCCTCTACTTATGGGTGCCACCATGCTGAAATCTTGCTTTCATTGCATTCCAGTGCTGATGTGTTTGCAGTGCACATGTGCAGTAACTTTCCTTCAGATACCTGCAGTGTAACCTAGGTTTCAAAATGTCAGCACCCATAATTAGAGGGAGTTGGATACAATTAATTTAGTGTTTAATGTCACTTAAAATATCATATCTCAACTTAACAAAAAATCTTAGATAAAAGCTGCTTGAAATTAAATTGAAGCTAATACTGTAGTATTTGTTTTCTTCTTCCTAATAATCCTCACTGATAACAAACCTCCCAATCATCCCAAATCCCGCAAGATTGTCATGGTTTGGGAGGTCTGGCTTGTTTCTCTGGAGAGCCAAGGTTGCTGATCCCTGTCCTAGGACATGCCCAGCCAAGCCCACAGTCCTTTTAGCCATGCCATGGCAAACCTGGTCATGCCCATTACCCACCTTCACCTACCCATGACTAGGCCACAGCTCCAACTCATCCTGCTGCTGCCCCACCCATACAATGCCATTAAGCCACCATTTACAAGTTCTCAAACAGCATTCCCCCCCAAAAAATGGGTGTTATATGTGACAAGGACAACTGCACTGCTTTACTAGTAGAAAATAACACACCATTATTTATTCAGGATATAATTTTTTATTTTATTTTTAAAAACAAAACCCTGAACATTTTGAAATCCATACTTTTAGACACTCTAGTGTAAATTGTTTTAATAAATATAGATATTGAGGGTTTAAAAAAACATTTTTGTAATACATCAATTTCAGAAGATCTACAGTGATTAAATTAAATCTAACATACAAACAATTTATCTGGTAACTGTTTAGTTGTTTAAATGAATTAGAGATGTCCCTACACTAGGTTGCACAGCATTAGAGTGATTAATCTAAAGACTAGGGAATAGGAAGATGTTTTTCCATTTATGAAAGCGTATAAGCAGACCGGGCTAACAAATAAGTGGTAGATTCTGCATTCAAATTTTTAAAGTTTACACAAAAGTCAACACGAAAAAAAACAACCTAAAAATGAACACAAATAAACAAAATTGCTTAGATTAACAATCAAGTGCAACTGATAACGTTGAGTGCATTATCTTGTGCTCGGTCTCATACAAACAATACTTGACACTCCATCAAGTATTAGAATTTGTTGGTTAAAATGTTTAACCAAAGCATTTTATTTACACATCCAGTGCATGTAGAGGGCACCCTATACTCTCAGTGGCAAGCGCAAAGGGGTAATAGTCAGTGTTCCCTCTAAGGCCAGTTTTGTGAGCGGCCCAGCAGTATATATATATATATATATATAAAAATCTAGTATAAAACCTTTTTAAAACGTACTTAGAAGCTCCCAGTTTAGCACTGTTGATGAGGTTAGACTGAGACACTCACTGAAAAGGTCTGGGAAACCATGAAAGGCAGACACTCCCCTCTCCCCCCTTCCCTGGATATGAAAAGACCCATTACACAAAGAACAGTCTGTAGACATTAGTATACATCTAAAACGTTGAGGCTTGGTTAGGAGTCTGAAAATCAGCACAATGTTATATAAAAGTAAGCAAAGGCATAGTCATTCTGTAAGAAGAGCTTCTCCCAAACTGTTGCCACAAAGTTTGAAGTACACAATTTTTTAAAGTGCCTTTGTATCCTCCAAGAAGATGACCCTTCACTGGAACTAAGGGGCCTAGCCCAAACCCTAAAAATTGTCCCAGACCATTATCCCTCCTCCACCAAACTTGACAGTAGGAACTATGCATACCAGTAGGTAGCTTTTTCCTGGCACCCACCACACCCAGATTCTTCCATCAGACTGAAAGATAGCGAAGAGTGATTCATCACTCAAAATAATATGTTTCCACTGCTCCAGAGACCAGTGGCGGCATGCTTTACACCACTCAAATTGACACTTGTCATTGCACATTTTGATGTGAAGCTTGTGAATAGCTGCTCGGCCACGTAAACCCATTTCATGAAGCTCCCGATGCATAGTTCTTGTGTTGCTTCCAGAGACATTTTGTAAGGAATGATGAAAAGGATTTATGACAATTTTGCTACGGTCTTCAGCACTCAACAGCCCTTCTATGTGAGGTGTGTGGTCTACCACTTTATGACTAGGCTGCTGTTGCTTCTAGACGCTTCCACTTCAATATAATTGCACAGGAGCAGATATAGTAGGGTACAAATTTTACAAACCGACTTGTGGTAAAGGTGGCATCCTATGACAGTGCCACGTTTAAAGTGACTGAGCTTTTTAGTATGGCCTATGGTATGACTAAGCTATTCAGTATGACCCATGGTACTGACTGTTTAACATCTATGGAGATTTCACAAGTGACTGAGCTATTCAGTATGACCCATGATACTGACAGGGTAATATCTATGGAGATTTCATGGCTATGTGCAGCATTTTATGCACCTGTTAGTAATGAGTGTTCCTAAACTCATCTAAACTCAATAATTAGTAGGGTGTAGACATACTTTTGGCCATATAGTGATTGTGAATACATATGTATACTACTATATATATTAATCTACACAATCATGTTCAGTAGTTACAATTTAGATACATGTTTGTGTCCATTTAATATGTTATCCATTCAGAAAGTAAAAAATATGAATATTTTTACTGTAAGCCTTGATAACAGCTCCATCCTCAGTCAATTTTATGAATAAACCATGTTTTCTCTTATTTTCAACAGTTTAGAACGTATAAATAGACTGGAGAGCTGTAAAACAGCAGAGCGGAGAAATAGTGATATTCTCACAAACACCACTACACATTGCACCATATCAGCAGAATACCAGACCAGGATCTATCTCGGCTCTCAATGTTGAGTTTTCACCCAAACACATGCTTGACGATAATGCAAACATTGCAGCAACCTCAAAGCAGCCTACGAAGCCCATCACTTTATCCCCTGAAACCCGGCCATCAGACAGATTCACACTAAAGGAAAGGCTTTTTCGAGAGAAAAATGGAGATTCCCGGTTCACTGTAGACATAACTTTACACTACAACCTATAAGTAATACGCCACTTGATAACGGTAAAGCTCTACAACTGCAGATGGACGAACCTCGCTACCCAGATAAACAGAACGCTAACAGACAGTTCATAATTGATTACTATTAGGAAACTTAAAAGTCATCTTGGTGATAATCTAATACCACCATGCATTGTCTAGTTTTATTAGTTCAATCATAGTAGTATAGCTTGTTGTTTCATTTTTTTTTCTTATTGTGAAAAGTCTTTTTTTTTGGTTTGTGTAGGCACAACTTCAAAAAACAGTTTCATCCTATGCGCGTCATTACTTGCCATCATACATTTAGCTAGGAATATGTTGAAAAGTATATACGAGTCCCAGAACCGCACTCTTATTAACAACACATAGAAGGCACTGTTATATTTTTAATCGCCCTTATATAGCTCAGTAAGCTTCCTGTGGGGTTTAGTGGGGGGCCCCTAGGGAAACATAATTTTATTCTCGAAAACTGGGGATTTCACCTAGAGCATGAAGCCTTAGCTCCTGAAGGAAAGGAAATGGTGACGCTGGGGCCCCTTCCGCGGCCTACGGGCGGGGCTATAATTGAGAATCCAGCTATTAATTATACAAACACAATAATAGGAGCTGTGAATGAAAGAAAACCTCATGTAGTGCGGTATATGTTTTATCCAGCAGGAAACGTTTCACATATTCAAGATCTGAAAATGGTGTTTAACATCTTGGAAGGATAAATATCACTGTCTAGGATAATCAACTTAAATTATATAACAAGGGAAGTTTTGTGCTTAGTTAAATAACCCCTTAACATGATCATAACCAATAGTAGTTCATTTCAGTGTGTTGTGTATTGCTGCAGTAACCAGCTCTGACTTTTGCATTTATATAACTTAAAAGTAAGTGTTATCCTGAGTTGTTGTTTTTTATATTTTAGATGCTATTTATTTTTTTATTTGCTGTTATTACTCAATAAGGACCCCTGGACTCAAATTAAGATGACAGAAAAGGTCCAAGAGAGGTCTATATCACTGTTTTAGGGGGGGGGCTAAAAAAATGAGGACTATCAATACTCTTGTATCACATCAATCAGATATGTCATGAATATTTGCTGTATTGATTTCACTATCTATAAAATGTATACATTATTTTATAAAAAAATATTTGAAAAGGACAGTTAAAGCAATACCAAACCTAATTTCTTTTCTTTCATGATTCAGATAGAGGGGCATATTTATCAACCTCCGTATCAAGCGGTCTAAAGACAGCTGCTAAATAACCTGTCCGCCTGCTCTGAGGCGGCGGACAGAAATCAACGTGATTGAATACGATCGGGTTGATTGACACCCCCTGCTAGCGGCCGATCGGCATTGCATCAGCAGTTCTGGTAGTCGGACACAGTGAGGATGTGGGCGGGAAGCAGGCCAGACCTCCCAACCCATTGGACAGTTGGAAGGAATGCTTTAGTGCCACCTTAATAATGTCTTGATTTGTTCACTGAAAACACCTACTTTACCTTTAACCACCTACCCTGTCCCATGCAAAAAAAGACAAAACTTGTGCACTTTTTGGATTGGAGAGGTGTAATAACTGACCAGTATCATACATGCATATAGGTGTAACATAATGATATACTAAAATAAAATTAGACAATAAGGTTAACATAAAATAGATTATTCAATTAAAATACAGGTACAAATCCCCCAAATCCAGAATTCCAAAATCTGAACCTATTCTGAAATCCAAACTTTTTTCTAAATAAAATTATCAAAAATTACTATATTTCCACACCTGTAAGCCACAATCTTCCCCGCCTGTGTCTTTGGTTTGATTTTTGTGTTCTAAAATGCAAATGCTAGTCTATATTTATATAAAATGACAACTTTTAACTTTCTGAGGGTACTATGTACACAAAAGTATTAAAAATGATGTAAAACTACCCAAAGGTTACATGTATAAGATGGATTATGACGTAAATATTGTCTCAATGACATAAGATATTGTTGTTCACATTTGGTTCCAACTCCTCTCCAAACTGTCCTATTTTACAGATACAAATATTACAAAATCCAAACTATTACAAAATCCAAACATTTTCCACTCCTAAGCAGTTTGGATAAAGGGTTTTCTATCTGTATATATAGAAAGTTAAACAACTAGATAAATAATATACCAGTAAACAATACTTAGCAACAGTCCATCAGTTATCAGTACATGTGATCTAGAAAATGTACAATGGAAATGGCTAAAATATATATATAATATGTCATTTTTAGCAACCTCTAGTATCATGAGATGTATACGTTTAAAGATGTTGCTTAGCACTGCCTCCTTATCTGTACAGTGCGTTGTGCACTTCAGTCAGTAGTCTGAGAATGTCAAGGTCACATAAACACTGTATTCTAAAGTATTAAAGGGACACTGAACCCAAATTTTTTCTTTCATGATTCAGATAGAGCATGAAATTTTAAGCAACTTTCTAATTTACTCCTATTATCAATTTTTCTTTATTCTCTTGGTATCTTTATTTGAAATGCAAGAATGTAAGTTTAGATGCCGGACCATTTTTGGTGAACAACATGGGTTGTTATTGCTGATTGGTGGATAAATTCATCCACCAATCAAAAAGTGCTGTCCAGAGCTCTGAACCGAGAAAAAAGCTTAGATGCCTTCTTTTTCAAATAAAGATAACAAGAGAACGAAGAAAAAATGATAATTTGAGTAAATTAGAAAGTTGCTTAAAATTGCATGCTCTATCTGAATCACAAAAGAAGAAATTTGTGTTCAGTGTCCCTTTAACCTATCCTGTTAGCACCATGTCTTACGCAGTCTGAATTTAAAGAAAAGTGAGGTATATGATGTCCTGCTAATGAATTGACATGCTATTGAAAAAGAGGTCCAGAGTTGTATATTAAGGGCCAGGTTACGAGTGGAACGCTAACTTTTGCACACAAGCAATACAATGTTTAACATGGGTGTTTTTTCTTGTCTGGTTGACCACTGGTATTACGAGTTAAAAGTAAATGTAATCTCTTGAGCGCAATTGTGATTTACGCTAGAATGATTACCGCGTCCTCAGAGGTCTGGTTAACTGTTTCACTAAAAAAAAAAAAAGTGTCACGAAACACATCTAAAATACATTACAAAGTACAGTTACACTTATAATAACACCATCTAATAAAAATTATTTTAAAAAAATATATTGCACCCAAAGTATAAGGACTCAATGAAATGAGGTCTCAGGTGTTAGAAAAAAAAGGGAAGTAAGGAGCTTTAACACAGAGATACATACATACTGTATACATGTATAAATATAAATATATATATATACAATATATATATATGTGTGTATGTATAAATATATATACATATACAGGTAGCCCTCAGTTTACGCCGGGGTTAGGTTCCAGAAGGAATGGTTGTAAATCGAAAGCATTGTAAATTGAAACCCAGTTTATAATGTAAGTCAATGGAAAGTGAGGGAGTTAGGTTCCAGGCCCCTCTCAAAATTGTCATAAGTAACACTTAATACATTATTTTTAAAGCTTTGAAATGAAGACTTTAAATGCTAAACAGCATTATAAACCTAATAAAATAATCACACAACACAGAATATATAATTAAACTAAGTTAAATGAACAAAAACATTTGCTAAACAGCATTATAAACCTAATAAAATAATCACACAACACAGACTTCACTTGCATTTTTCTGCAAACAGTTGTTTCTATGCATTCCAATCTGGACTAATTTATAGACAGGAAGATCTTGTTCCTTTGCAAGATGCTCGATAGCTCAGGTCTGGTTAAACTGATTAATTTCAGCTTGCTTGGCTTGCATATATTTGCTGCAACACAAGCGGACAGCTCCACCTACTGGCTATTTTAATCAATGCACTGCTTCTCAATGCTTTTCAATAGCAGTCACATGACTAAAAAAAAAAGGTTGTTATTCTGAAACGGTGCAAATTGAACCATTGTTAACCCGAGGGCCACCTGTATATATGTGTGTCTATATATATGTACATTTGTATTTATGTATTTATATGTGTATATGTATTTACAGGTATATATACACATAAATACATATGTACATATATATAAACACATATATAAGTGCATTGAAACCCTTTGCAGTTAAGTAGATTAAAACAAGTAAAAACATATTTATGCAATATAATTTTTTAATTAAGGTTTTAACTATGTATTTACTATATATATTTGACATTCCTATGTTCTGCACATATCAGAATATGCTCTACGTATTTCTAAATAGATATCCCTATATATATATATCTGTATATATCTATACCTATGTATAATCATGAAAAAAAGATCTAGAATATCTGGGGACAAAAAAATCCTCAGATAAGCCCCAAAAGCGCTCTCAGCAGGGGAAGCTTCCCTACTACAATCTGTTAATATTTACAACAAATCATATAGATCATTCTAAAGATAACTACAGTGAAGCAGCCAGACCCAAAAAACACAGATAGGTCCCTCAGACCTCTCTTAACCCCTTAAGGACAAGGCCATTTTTCAATTTCTTTTTTTACATTTTTGCGGTGTTTGTGTTTAGCTGTAATTTTCCTCTTACTCATTTACTGTACCCACACATATTATATACCGTTTTTCTCGCCATTAAATGGACTTTCTAAAGATACCATTATTTTCATCATGTCTTATAATTTACTATAAAAAATAATATAAAATATGATGAAAAAATGGAAAAAAACACACTTTTTCTAACTTTGATCCCCAAAATCTGTTACACATCTACAACCACCAAAAAACACCCATGCTAAATAGTTTCTAAATTTTGTCCTGAGTTTACAAATACCCAATGTTTACATGATCTTTGCTTTTTTTGCAAGTTATAGAGCAATAAGTACAAGTAGCACTTTGCTATTTCCAAACCATTTTTTTTTTTTCAAAATTAGCGCTAGTTACATTGGGACACTGATATCTGTCAGGAATCGCTGAATATCCCTTGACATGTATATATTTTTTTTAGTAGACAAGCCAAAGTATTGATATAGGCCCGTTTTAGTATATTTCATACCACCATTTCGCAAATGGTAGAATTCTGGTAAAAATGGTAAAAATTATAGAATTCTATCAGCCAATCGGAATTAAAGTGTAAAAATCAGCCAATAGGATTGAGCTAATCAGCCAATAGGATTGAGCTTGCATTCTATTGGCTGTTCCAATCAGCCAATAGAATGTAAGCTCAATCCTATTGGCTGATTGCATCAGCCAATAGGATTTTTTACCATTTAATTCCGATTGGCTGATTAGCTCTATCAGCCAATCGGAATTCAAGGGACGCCATCTTGGATGACGTCATTTAAAGGAACCTTCATTCTTCAAGAGGAGTCGAAAAAAGAGGATGCTCTGCGCCGGATGTCTTGAAGATGGAGCTGCTCTGCGTCGGAAGGATGAAGATAGAAGATGTCGTCTGGATGAAGACTTCTGCCCGCCTTGAGGACAACTTCTTGCCGCTTGGATGAAGACTTCTCCCGGCTTTGTTGAGGACTTCTTGCCGCTTTGATGAGGACTTCTGCCTGCTTCGATGAGGATGGATGTCCGGTCTTTAAAAACTGTAAGTGGATCTTCTGGGGTTAGTGTAAGGTTTTTTTAAGGGTTTATTGGGTGGGTTTTATTTTTAGATTAGGGACTTTGGGCAACGAAAAAGAGCTAAATGCCATTTTAAGGGCAATGCCCATCCAAATGCCCTTTTCATGGCAATGGGGAGCTTAGGTTTTTTAGGTAGTTTTTTTGGGGGGTTGGTTGTGTGGCTGGTGGATTTTACTGTTGGGGGGTTGTTTGTATTAGCTGATTTCTTTGGAGCAATGCCCCGCAAAAGGCCCTTTTAAGGGCTATCGGCAGTTTAGTGTAGGCTAGAGTTTTTTTATTTTAGGGGGGCTTTTTTATTTTGATAGGGCTATTAGATTAGGTGTAATTAGTTTAAATATTTGAGTGTAATTTAGTGTTTATTATTTTTTGTAATTTAGTTAATTGTATTTAATTAAAGGGATACTAACCCCACATTTTTCTTTCATGATGCAGATAGAGCATGCAATTTTAAGCAACTTTCTAATTTACTCCTATTATCAATTTTTCTTTGTTCTCATGTTATCTTGATTTGAAAAAGCAGTAATAAAAGGTTAGGAGCCGGCCCATTTTTAGTTCAGCACCTTGATAGAGCTTGCTGATTGGTTTGCTGCATTTAGACACAAATCAGCAAGTGCTACCCAGGTGCTGAACAAAAAATGTTCCGGCTCTAAAACTTACAGTACTGCTTTTTCAAATCAAGATAGCATGAGAACAAAGAAAAATTGATAATAGGCGTAAATTAGAAAGTTGCTTAAAATCTCATGCTCTATCTGAATCATGAAAGAAAAAAATTAGGTTTAGTGTCCCTAACTTATATTATATATTAAGTTAGGGGTGTTAGGGTTAGGGTTAGACTTAGGGTTAGGTTTAGGGGTTAATAACTTTAGTATAGTGGCAGCGGCGATGTTGGGGTGGCAGATTAGGGGTTAATAAATTTATGTAGGTGGTGACGACATTGGGGGCAGCAGATTAGGGGTTAATAATATTTAACTAGTGTTTGCGGTGCGGGAGTGCGGCGGTTTAGGGGTTAATATGTTTATTATAGTGGCAGCGATGTCCGGAGCGGCAGATTAGGGGTTAATCATTTTATTTTAGTGTTTGCGTTGCGGGAGGGCCTCGGTTTATGGGTTAATAGGTAGTTTTTGGGTGTTAGTGTACTTTTTAACACTTAAGTTATGAGTTTTATGCTAGAGCTTTGTAGCGCAAAACCCATAACTACTGACTTTACTCTTTAGATGGCGGAATGAATTTTGACGGTATAGGCTGTAGCGCTCACTTTTTGGTCTCCCAGGCAAAACTCGTAATACCGGCGCTATGGAAGTCCCATTGAAAAAGGACTTTTTGAAAGGTGCGGTAGTTACGTTGCGTTACGGCCAAAAAGGTGTGCGGTACAGATATACCTACAAGACTAGTAATAGCAGCATTAGTGAAAAAGCAGCGTTATGAGCCATAACGCAAAACTCGTAATCTAGCCGATTGATAGTAAAGGGAAAGCGGAAAAAGGAACAGTGAGTCAAACCTTACACTTTGTATTTATGTTTTCATATATTTATTTTCTTCTGTGCCACTTTGAGTTATTGCTGAAAAATATATATGGTTTAATCAGCTGTTACCATGGTTTAACCACTGTTACTATGGTGATCATCTGATAGCAAACCTCGGTATGTAACCTCTAATATGAAAAAAAAGGGGCATTTCCTCTTTTCAACTATGAGTCCCTTACCCCATTTTTGTGTTTATATGAGGTGCCAGGTTCCCTTTTTAGAGACTAGTAGGCAGGTCATTGTAATTTGGAGATATTTAGAGCCACTATCCTCCATATAGTAAATACATTAGGTAGGTGATTACCATAACTATGACAATCACCTATCAATGACATCGGTTTGACCCCCCTCTTTGGAAAGAGGAGGCTGCTTTCTTTTTTTTTTTTTTAAAAAAAAAGTGGTTTCATGATCCCTACTCATTCTGCGTAGCGATAGGGGCTCTGATAGACCCCTTTATTAAACACATTCTGCTGCCTTTCTAGGACACATGATCTACAATTACTGACTATCACTGTGATCATGTACAACCATAGGGGGGAAAGGGTCTTTACTATATCTCATCAATAAAACTGTTGCTGCAGGTGATCCCTGATTTTTATGGCTGTCACGTGCATCTTTTATAAACATTCTACCTCTCATTGCAAAGAGCACACATCTATTTTTTAAATGATGGGTCTCTTATCACTCTAAATGGTGTTGTGTGGACGAGGAAGCAGAATGTTCCCTATTTTTTTATATAAATATTTTTATTGAGGTTATAGGCAATAACAATATAGATTCCATGTACACTTACAATGGTATTAAAATTAAAGTGACATATTACATGATAATATAGGTGATAGAGACATACAAAAATATGTGGGCAATATACTGAGTATTATACTATTTAGTATGATTAGATTATGAACAAACATTTATATTAATATGCATATATATCCACTATAGCTGTGTACATACACAAATTAAACCTCATTTTTCTATATTGAAAAATCCTCTCAAGTCACATGTGGCCACTTTTGGACCAAACAAAATGTATTACTCTAGAGCAGTGCTTTCCAAACTGTGTGTCGGGACACACTAGTGTGTCGGCAGCAGTGTGTAGGTGTGTCCCTGCTTCAGCACAAATTTTTTTAAATTTAATTATTTTTTTTTAAATAGTTTTTTGGTTTCTGACTTTCCACCTGCCTGCTACACAGATATCACATGGTTGACACGTGATTGATACCTAGTGGGTCACAGATCATCTTAACCAATTGGCACAGCTCAGTGGGAACTGAAAGTATTACCATTGGCGACACATTGGCTTGTGACTGCACGTGTAGCCAGTGAGTGGGACAGCAGTGTGTTTGCAGCCCGGGCAGTAGTCAGTCGGACTCACAGAGCTCTGAGGGTGGCAGCTTAAACGCTGAGCAGAAGTCAGTGGGATTTTTTTGCAACTAGCTCCCAGTAGTGCATTGCTGCTCCTGTTCTTGATATATAGATAGGAAGTGGAAGCTTAAAAATGCTTGATGATGAAATGCGAGTGTCTTTATCTAATATTCCACCAAATATTCCGAAACTGTTCATCCCATCAACCTCATACATCCCATTAAAATAGTAAGTAGCTATTAGTGATATTAAACTTTTTTTAATTCTTGCACATACTTACTGTTACTTGTAAATACATTTTGTTATTATATCATTTATGTATGTGTCCATATCTCTTAAAACAAGTTAGTTTAACCTCCTGTTTGCTAGTACAACTGAATTACCGTGTCGCGAAATGATGTAGGTCTAAAAAGTGTGTCACCAACATGAAAAGTTTGGAAAGCTCTGCTCTAGAGAGAGGGGAACTAGAAACGAAACTTAAAACATATAGGACCACTTTTGGACCCTTGTAGCTGTGTTTGCGGTTATGTTTTTATAAAACGAATAGGGAGGGGGGCTGTAAAAGAGAAACTAGTAAGAAGTGTCAAAAAAATAATAGTTTTAAAGGTGTAGGTCTTGGGATATATTTTCCTTAGCTTACGAAGTAAACTATATGGGTGGGGGGGGAGAGGTGAAATTAGTAACGCAGAGTTGAGGATATTTAAAAGTATTAAGAAAGGAAAACCCATTGAGCTTATTACAATATGGTGGTGCTATCCTAATTTAACAACTATAATAATGTTATTCCTATTATGTTGGGAATTCTGGTGGTACACCTTCCCTCAGATCAAACTAGGAGTTAGTAATAGGTCTCTGAGAATATTTGTAGGATTCAGGCTGGTGTGAAATGTGTATTTGACTATTAGTGGTAACAACACATTATCTAGACATGAATTAGGTATCCTATATAAATAGGTCTCAACTAGTAGATGTGTCACTATGGAATTCTGTAGAGTTTAGAGGGGTCAGTAGACACAAATAAAAGCAATGACTCATATGGTCATCTGTTACAGTAGCTAGTTACGAAGCCTGGACTTGAGTGAGATCTCAACCTACCTCAGCCGCTGGTAGCATGATGGCAAATATATAAAATAAATGTAAAAGTCCAGGTTTTGAGTGAATTAATCTAGCTCAGACCCTTAAGGATAGCTTAAATTTCCATCAAGTGGTGATAACATTAAATCCTGGAGTATATCAATAAAGTGCACAACATCCTCTCTTTATACTAATAATCAGCCATTGTGCTGCTTCACATAGTATCTTGTAATGCTAGTTTGAACTTTCCAAGAGCACCTTATAAAAATATGAGCATATGTAGACTGTATGCATATATGTGTTCCGTATATAATAGTGTCAGACATATTAACAAGAAAAATCTATCTATCTTAGTGCATATCTTAGTCCCTAGTAAGATGAATAACAATAACATACTATTACATGTGGCCATAAAATAATTACTAACAGGTAACCGCTAACTAACTAAACTAAACTATATATTAAAAAGGGTGTTATAAAATTAGTTCACAGACTTGTGGAGTCCTCCTTTGGATCCGGCTAATAGCCTTCATATTATTCAAGGTGGTGTAGGGTAAGGCAAGATCAACAGCTTAATTTGTACAATGTTTGTCTGGCAAGCTAGAAAGGCAAGTTCTGTTTTGTAGAAGATAGTTAGCCAATGCCTCTCCTACTAGTAGTAGGTGCGAGTATAACACCAGGATGAGGTGGACACGTAAGCTTGATGTTAGGCCATGTAGTGACTAGGGGACAACCTCTCCAGTCCGTTACTGTAATCGTTGTTTAGGATAGTACCATGAGGTCAGGTCTGGTCATTGTTCTCCTACCTTTTGCAGCGGGTGAGTATTCAAAAATGTAGATTCCGTTTTGGAGAGTGAATCCAGTGGGTTCTATGCTGTCTAGCTGTGTGAGCGTTGGGTGGTGATTCTGTCTGGGCGGCTGATGCTTCTCAGGAAGATATGTCTCTGGTGCATTAAGGAAAACTGTAGCCTTACAGAACAAAGCCAAGCTCTGGGTTGCAGCTCTCACATCGCAAGGCTCAATAGGATTAGCAGTGTGCAGTAGTAATCCTGTGCCATCTTGGGAGATATAGCGTGTAATTAGTGTGCGCAGTCCAGACAGGTGGTCTTGTAGTAAGTCGCATATCCCTTCCTCAAGCACCTCTACCATACTTATTGTTAGAAGAGAGGTTTGTAAAGGGGTTCCTTCTATGGGAATGGCGTCCTCAATGCCAGCTGCAGCTGCCTCGAGGTTTTTTCAAGTGGCTGCTCGAAAAATAAATGTAGATGATGCTCCCAGCGTTTCCGGAGACTGTAATATAAGCCCTTGATTAGGGATCAAGTATATAGTTCACAAATATTCTAAGGGGCCTATTTATCAAGCTCTATATGGAGTTTGAAGGCCTGTGTTTCTGGCGAGCCTGAAGGCTCGCCAGAAACACCAGTTATGAAGCAGCGGTCTAAAGACCGCTGCTCCATAACCTGTCCGCCTGCTCTGAGGAGGTGGACAGACATCGCGTGAAATCAACCCGATCGGGTTGATTGACACCCCTGCTAGCGGCCGATTGGCCGTGAATCTGCAGGGGGCGGCGTTGCACCAGCAGTTCACAAGAGCTGCTGGTGCAATGCTAAATGCGGAGAGTGTATTGCTCTCCGCATTCAGCGATGTCTGACGGACATGATCCGCTGATCGGATCATGTCCGACAGAGGGTTGATAAATCGGCCCCTATGAGTTTAGACAGAAAACCCCCTAAAATCTATTTTAAATCTGGGAGCTCCTTCAGTGTGCGTCTAGGTGCTTCGGCAGATGGCTCCGCCCCACCGGTAGTGTTCCATTTAATGAGTGGCCCAGTAGTGGAATAATTCATTAGAGCAATTAGGGCAGACTGAAATGTGTGGTTCCCTTATTAACTGTTTCACTGCTGGGCTGCTCACAAAACTGACCTTAGAGCGATCACTAGTGGGAAGACTGGGAATGAGACAGGACGTCTGATTTCTCCATATTCACCAACCATCAGGGCATGAGCAAGTGTGTTGTCCCCAAAGAGTTTTACCTTTTATGCTAGTAACACATACAGCAGGTGTTTAAAGGGACACTAAAGTAAAACGAAGCTTTAATAATTTGAATAGAGCATGCAGCATTAAAAAAAATCCAATTTACTTCTATTATCAAATTGTGCATGGTCATTTATATGCACAATTTCAGAGACACCAGCTCATACTGAGCATTGCCAGTGGTGCACTGGCTTATAGGTTGCAGCGCAGCTTTAAAGGAGCATGAAAGGTAATATTTAATTTTCATGATTCAGCTAGAGCAGGTTATTTTAAAGGCACTTTTTAATTTCCTTATTTTATCAGTCTTACTTTGTTTTCTTGGTATCCTTTATTGAAAAGCTAATATACACTTTCCCAGCAGCAGCAGTGCCCTACTGGGAGCTAGCTACACCCATTTGCCTCTTGTCATTGCCTCACCAGATGTGTCCAGCTAAGTCTCACTGGTGCATTGCTGCTCTAGAGATAACTTTCATCCCTTTGCAGTAGTTAATCACATAGGAGTCCATAACAGTCCTTCAAAAAATAATAATCTAATGGTTTTCAAAATCACCATTATAATCTATGAGGAATTTTGAAGATAAATCATATAAGTTTTTGTAAAGGTTTGTGATTGACCCATATGTTATATGTAAGCAATAGTGCAAATATACAAAATACACAGAATATTTTCTTTTTACATCCTTATGTCACTTTATAGGTACATGAAATCCAACATTTTCCTTTCATAATTCAGATAAATTATGCAATTTTTAAACAATTTTCCAATTTACGTCTGTTATCAAATGTGCTTCATTCTTTTGGTATCCTTTGTTGACGGGAACAGCAATGCACTACTGGGTGCTAGTTAAACACATCAGGCGAGCCAATAGCAAGAGGCATGTATATGTGCAGCCACCAATCAGAAGCTGCTCCTGAGTCTATCTAGGTATGCTTTTCAACAAAGGATACCAAAAGAACAAAGTAAATTTGAGCATAGAAATTATTTGGAAAGTTGTTTAAAATTACATTTTCTATCTGAAATTGAATGTTCAAGTTTTACTTCATAGTCCCTTAAAGTGAATCAGTGCAATCTTCACTGTAGGATACTCAAGAAAACAATGCATATTTTCTAAAGAAGAGGATATTTTGACCCTGATACTTTGAAAACCAAAATATGTCGTTTTTTTGGTTCTCAGGAGGAACTTGCTTTTTTTTATTCCAGACAAGTTGTGGCAACAACACCAGGATTAGTAAAACTCGTAGCTGACAAACGTCATTTGTCTGCCGCTGTATCACATTGCATAGCTCCTACCTTAGTAAGGCCTCGCTTCCATTGAGTCGTAATTCAGTTTGCGTGCACTCGCAAACCGATAAATATGCTGTTGGAAGCAATATCGTTTATCGACTGTTTTCAATGGCGCGTTATACCTCGATATCGGCAGCCGGACTTCGGCTGCCGAAAAGATCTTTGCGTCCCATAGAAAGTAATAGAAGCCGTTAATCAATAAATTATACCAGGTTTCCAATGAAAGCGCTAACCGTTAATACATTGTCGGAGGCTGTCGATACATTGAGATATATTACCCCCAGCTCAACTAGGTGTAAAAGAGGAAAATTGTGCTTTTTGAGACCTATTTTCTATTGAAATTATAAAACTTGCAAATAATGCAAGTGTTTTAATGTAGAAATAAATTGTTATAAGTAATATTTATTGTTGTCTCATGTATAGAAATAGTTGAACTTATATTCTAATAGAAATATCAGTATATATTTAAATATAATAATATATGCAAGAACATATCTACAGAATGCAAACTAGACCTATGCCTAGGGCAGCAATAAATATTACTTATATTTATGAAGTGTTAAATATAATTATATTAGAAAATAGTATTTGATTATTAAAAATATGGATAAGTGTTTTTTTATTTTTCTTGAGAGGCGATCACAGGTAAGAAGCACGGACGTTAAACGTAAATTCTATAGCGTAAGGTCGGGTTACCTTAGCAACTAATTGATTTTCAAGAAAACCGACGTCAGATGGAAGCGTTAACACAACGTTAACTTACAGCTACACGAAAAGAGCGACTGCGCGCAACACGCTAATCTTTTCAATGGAAACCTGGTACTAAAATGCAGCCGTAAATTACTTTTAGCTGTCGGCCGCTTCGGTAGCTTACGGCTCCATTTTTAACGACTCAATGGAAGCGAGGCCTAAATTGGAGAAATTATTTGCTAATGCTCTTTGCAATGCAAACTCCCACTAATTCAAAAACTCTTAAGAATGCAGATAGAAGAATTCCCTTTTCCAATTAATTACTATTGCTGGGACTATGATCAACACTTTAAATTTTGTTATAGTCTCTTTATGTGGTGCTTAAAGGGACACTCAAGTCAAAATAAACTTTTATGATTCAGATAGAGCAGCAGTTTTAAGACACTTTAATTTAATTCCGTTATCAAATTTTGCAAAGTCTTTTTATATTCACACTTTCTGGGGAACAAGATACTACTGAGCATGTGCACAGGCTCACAGGGTATACGTATACTAGTCTGTGATTGGCTGATGATACAGGGAGACGGAAAATGGGAGGCAAAATACATTTTCCAGAAAAAAATCTCCTGCCTATTTGAAATTTAGAGTAGCTGTTATTGCATTGTCTTTTTTTTATGCACTTGTTAATTATGCAAGTCTTCTGCATTTAGCTGTCCTTTAAAGGCATATAAACCTTTTTTTAAAAGGTTCTACATCAATAATTTGTTAATTAAAAATTCATACTGACCCTGTTTTTTTCAGCAGCACCTATAAAATAAAAAAATGCGCGTTTAGACAGTTAGAAGCAGCTATTGCACAACCCCACCAATTACTGGCTGTGTTGTGCTCAGGAATTTACCTATGTTTTTAACGCCAACAAGATGTTGAATGTGGGCGTTCCAGGATGTTTCAGTATGTTCTTGGGGAGGGGTTGGATTTTCTTTACCCACAAAATTCAATTGAACATGAAAAACTTAAAAATAACAAAGTATCCGTTCTCACAGTCATGTCTCACTATTATAAATCCGACAAAGTTGTCCCATTTGTATTTTTATTTGCTCAGACTTTTTCAAGTTGTCTTCTTGCATATCTTAAAGTGGGTATTATTTTTGTTTTTCAATTTAATTAGTTTGTTCTTGTAACTTTTTTTGATGCAGGTCTCATGCACAATAAAACTTACTCTGTGGGTTGAGAAGTTAAAGGGATATGAAACCTACATTTTTTTTCTTTCATGATTCAGATAGAGCATGTGATTTTAAACAACTTTCTAATTTACTTCTATTAGCAATTTTTCTTTGTTCTCTTGGTATCTTTTGTTGAAAATCAGGGACATATGCTTAGCGGCCGGCCCATTTCTAAAGTACTATATAGCAGCAGTTTTTCAGGAATGTTATTCATTTGCAAGAGAACTAGAGGGCAGCACTATTTCCTGCTTTGAAGTGCTCCAGATGCCTACCTAGGTATCTCTTCAACACGGAATATCATGGGAACGAAGCAAATTTGATCATAGAAGTAAATTGGAAACTTTTTTTTTAAATTGTATCCTATGACTCACAAAAGAAATGCTTTGGGTTTATATCCCTTTAACAATAGCAAAAAAGAAAAAGCTTTGACAATTTTTTATTATTCTCAACATTTTCAGGTGGTAAAGTTGTGTAAAAAATGTTTTTTCTGTAAGATGTAAGTTTTACAAATAAGTTTTAATGAATCAAAGCCAATGTCTCCTACTTTCAGATGAAAACACTTTTATTCTTGATATACTAAGCTATTTTACACACCTTTATTCCATAAATAGTTGCAAAACAAAAACAAGTTATACATACACAACTATCTGCTTTGTGGCTGATTATGAGTATATTATCATCATTGAAGCAGGGGTGAATTTTACTGACAGCTGCCTGGGAAACATGTTTTTATGATATAATACATCCCTCAGTGAGAAAGAACTATATGCCCTGAAGGCAGGTAAATAACTAGAGTGAATGTTGCAGAAAACATGCTACTTCCTGGTTAACTACCTGTATATATCGAATTATCTATGTAAAGATTTGCAACCTGCTTTATGATTCAGATAATAAAATGTGACATAAGTTTAATTTTTTTCATTGTGCTTTTATCCCAGCAAAAACAAAACTAAAAAAGCTTCATTAAAGGGACAGTCACGTTCAAATTAAACTTTCATGATTCAGATAGGGCATGCCATTTTAAACAACTTTCCAATTTACTTTGATCATCAAATTTGCTTTGTTCACTTAGGATTCTTTGTTAAAAGCTAAACGTAGGTAATTTCTAAGCCGTTGTAGGCCGCCTTTTATCTCAGTGTATTTTGACAGGTTTTCCCAGTTAGTCAGCGCTAGTTCATGTGTGCTATATAGATAACACTGTGCTCACTCCCATGGAGTTAAATAGGAGTCAGCACTGATTGACTAAATTACAAGTCTATCAAAAGAACTGAGATGGGGGCAGTCTTGCAGAGGCTTAGATGCAAGGTAATCACAAAGGTAAAAAGTGTATTAATATAACAGTGTTGGTTATTCAGAACTGGGGAATTGGTAAAAAAAAAAAGGATTAACTATCTTTTAAAGGGACAGTAAACCTTAAAAATAATGTTATATAATTCTGCACATAGTGCAGAATTATATAACATTATTTAGGTGCTATAGCCATAAAACCCTTTGTTACCTTTTAAAATGTAAAAATGACAGCGCTTTTACAGACCCGCTCTCTGCTCTCTGCTGAGCGGGTCTGTAATATTTAGTCAGCTCATCGGGCCAGCTGTATAGTCACAGCCCGGCCCGACCAGCCATAGCACTAAGTGCAGCTCGCTCCTGTGACAGGAGCGAGCTGCACTTAGTCTTATGGCGAGATCGGGCCGGGCTGTGACTATACAGCTGGCCCGATGCGCTGACTAAATATTACAGACCTGCTCAGCAGAGAGCAGAGAGCGGGTCTGTAAAAGCGCTGTCATTTTTACATTTTAAAAGGTAAAAAAGGGTTTTATGGCTATAGCACCTAAATAATGTTATATAATTCTGCACTATGTGCAGAATTATATAACATTATTTTTAAGGTTTACTGTCCCTTTAAACAAAAACATTTTTTGTGTAGACTGTTCCTTTAAAGGGATAGTAAACATGTACCTCACAACCTTTGTGGCTAGTCATTTGGTGACTCAGGAGATTGAGGAGCACACTAATCATTTTGTGGACGGGGCTGTGTCAGAAGGGGCAAAACATGAGTGGATAGTGGGTGGTATTATGGGAGTTTCTGGTATATCTTATTTGCATATTTTACTCAGAATTCTCTGCTTCACTTTAATCTCACCATAAGTAAAATAAACAATATTTGAGAGGCAACTCGCCAGCTTGCAAACAAAGTATTTATATAAATAATTGTAAATATTTTAAAGCTTTTGTTTTGTCTGCAGACCATTTGTCATGTATGAAATAATGTATGATACATATATATTAAGCATATGAAACAACTCTGTCCATATTAAGATATTTTTTGCATTATGCAAGGTTAAGTTAAAGCTGTTTATGTAGCTGAGCCTTAAAAGCATAATATACTCAGACAAGAGTGTATTATAATCAAAGAAGCTGCAAGAACACCCTTGAAGGTTGATTATCTTTTCTATAGCCAATACTGCAGTATTACAATTCTAAGTAAAGGTGGTGGTTTCAAAGGGGAAAATCAGCTATTTCAAATGAGAAGCAAAAGTTAAAGGGACACTGAACCCAATTTTTTTCTTTCGTGATTCAGATAGAGCATGAAATTTTAAGCAACTTTTTAATTTACTCCTATTATTCTCTTGCTATCTTTATTTGAAAAAGAAGGCATCTACTTTTTTGGGGGTTCAGAACTGTGGACAGCACTTTTTTATTGGTGGATGAATTTATCCACCAATCAGCAAGAACAACCCAGGTTGTTCACCAAAAATGGGCCGGCATCTAAACTTACATTCTTGCATTTCAAATAAAGATACAAAGAGAATGAAGAAAATTTGATAATAGGAGTAAATTAGGAAGTTGCTTAAAATTTCATGCTCTATCTGAATCACAAAAGAAAAAATTTGGGTTCAGTGTCCCTTTAAAGGAAATATTTGTTAAAGGGATATGAAACAGTCTGTTTCATTGTTGTAATAAAAAGCACTAATCAGTTATTTATACCTAATAGAAATCATTGCAAAATGTATTATTCACCATTTTAAATGGATGTTATCTTTTATTTTTTTTGTTTACACTACGTTTATGCAGTTTCCATTACTTCCTGTCACAGCCATACAAGGAGGCCAGGCCTCTGCAGGAAGGCTCATCTAGCCTGATGTCATAAAACTTCTAGAGTAACACAAGCTGGTTTACTATTAAGGAAATAGACTAGATAAAAGGGAGTCAAATTTGCTCATGCTCAGATCAGTCAGAATATAACCTAATTTACCAAGATCTCAGCTCTCTTATCACACTGAGGGCAGTGGCTACACTGAGAATTTCTAAGTGCTCATTTTCCAAGAAAACAAGTAATTTATGTGCTGTTTTTTACACAATCTGTTTATTTCTACATTTACTTTGATTAAACATATTTATTTTTAGCAAAGGAGCACTGTTTAATATCCCTTTAACTATTAACACACTGAAGAAACTAAAATAGAGTATTGGCAACAGATTAAAGGGGCAAATTGTTATAGCAAATAGTACTTTTAAGACCTCATTGCTTATTGGTTGATAAGTAAATCTTCTATGTCTTTATTGGTGGAAAGAGGACACGCATCACAAGCATAAAAATATTTTTCTCTTGGAACAGGGACATACATCTTACAAAAAAATGTAATACATTTCAAAATGCACAAAGTGAAAAAAATATGTTTGTGTTCTTTTAGCATTCAATTGCAACTTATATTTATAATAAATGTTTTAAAATCATTGAAACTGCCAATTTATTTAAAGGGACAGTCTACACCAGAATATTTACTGTTTGAAAAGACAGAAAATCCCATTCCCCAGTTTTGCATAACCAACACTGTTATATTAATATACAATATGTTTTACCACTGTGATTACCTTGTATTTAAGCCTCTGCAGACTGCCCCTTATTTCAGTTCTTTTGACAGACCTTTGTTTAAGCCATTCAGTGCTGGCTCATAAATAACTCCACGGGAGTGACCACAATGTTATCTATGTGGCACACACAAACTAATGCCCTCTAGCTGTGAAAAACTGTCAAATGGATTGAAATAAGAGCATACAAATTAGCATATGAGCCTACCTACATTTAGCTTTCAACCAAGAATACCAAGAGAACAAAGCAAATTTGATAATAAAGTAAATTAGAAAGGTGTTCTATCAGAATCATGAACATTTAATTTTGACTAGAATGTCCCTTTAACGACGTTGAAGGTTTTTAATTCAATAGACGTATCAACTGAAAAACCTCTTGATTATATTTATTTTACTTCCTTTGGTTTGTTTAACTTTTTAATGCCTTTCTGATGTTCTAGTCCGTCCTAACCGCACTGGGCTTTAGCGCAGTTAGGACGGAATAGAACTTCCTAGCCGTTTGGCTGTCCTGAAGCCAATGGCGCTTCCAGGATGCGATCACGGTCTGGAGGGCATGCCTAGCGTCATAGAGATGCCCCCCTGACCTGATCCCATTATTGAAATCTCACAATCACATGCGAGATTGCAGGATTTCAATTTATTTACATCGGAAAGATGTTCCAATGTAGACAAATTAACCCTGTCATGAAAGGGTTAATTATGGACAGCTATAAAGGAGTGCCTGCAAAAACTGTGCAGCATGTTGCAGAATCAGTTCTCAGCCTCACAATTTCTTCAGCTCACCAGAGTAAGTGCTGTGTAAACAGTTATACTTCAGCTACTGTCCAGCTTCAAGTTGGGAAAAAAATCAAATTAGCAGTGCCGAGGTAATGCTTTGCCATTGCTTTGATCTCATGAGATTTTACTGAAATCTCATGAGATTTCATAGTAAACCTCCTTAAACTGAATAGGAAAATATGACTGTGTCTGAACATGCCAGATGCTCACTGCCTTGTAAGTCCTGAGACTCATATCCTGATTGGCTGCTTAAGTCTCTTTACAATGTGGTGTGAATACTTTGAAAATTGTGAGGTAAAATATTTTCCTTTTTTACATTGAGATGTTCAGGTGATATTTTCTAGTCAGCTTTTTACAACTATGCTGCATCACTTTCAAGTGCTTCAACATTTGGGTATCATGTCCCTTTAAATATTGTAAAAAAATAATTTAGACTAAAGTTGAATAGACTAAAGCAAACTTCTGCCAAAGATAATCAAGAATACAGAAATATTGAGAACCTTCATCCCGAGGCATGTTTAACATTCCAAAGGACATCTTAATCCTTAAAACATGGCATGCAACATCTTATTTCTGAACTCTGCTGGATTAGACTTGTACCTAGAAGTATATGTCATGCTTGGCTGGATGGAAATGTTTCTGATTACACACGTGTGCCAGTTGAGACTGGATAAAGACAACTGGTTTCACTCTTAAGATAAAGGAACATCCAGAAGAGAGATTTAGCCCAATTCATCCATTTATCAGCACACGCACTTAAACACATAAATGTTTCCAAGTAAATACTTGAACACAAGAGATATAAAAAGTCTTGTTTAGAAATGTGATCGCTGTACAAGGAAAGGGGAATGCAGATTACATCATCTAGTGATGCTAGAAAATAAATTAAATTCTTTTCAATTTTCCTTTGTTTCAAGACTTCCCTATTTTACATTTAAAGGGATATACAACCCACAACTGTTCTTCATGACTCAGATAGAACATACAAATTTAATCAACTTTCTATTTTACTTCTATTATCAAATTTTCTTTGTTTTCTTGCTATCTTTTGTTGAAAAGCAGGAAGATAAGCTTAGGAGTGTGTACATGTCTGCATCGCTATATGGCAGCAGTTTTGCAAGAATGTTATACATTAGCAAGATAGCAGCATTATTTCCAGTCATGTAGTGTTCCAGATATGCACACGCTACCTATCCAAATATCTATTCAACAAAGAATAAAAAGAATGAAGCAAATTTGATAATAGAAGTCAATTGGAAACATTTTTTTACCAATTGTATGCTCTGTTTAAATCATGAACAAAACGTTTTGTGTTTCATGTCCCTTTTAAGGGACATACAAGTTCAAAAAAAAATTCTTGTGTGGTAAAGAATTATATCAATGAGCTACTGCTTGCATGTTACTATGTGTATAACCCTCGCAAATAAATAAGGCACAAAATTAAAGGGACATTAAACACTAAATAAATGCTAAATAGAATGATGCATTCAAAGAAAAGATTAGTCTGAGAATAACACGTAGTTTTATAAGTTGTTTAAATATTATATTAAATAAGTGCCACAAGACCCGCTGCCCACAAGACCCGCTGCCCACAAGACCCGCTGCCCACAAGACCCCTCATCTTTATGTCCTAAAATGTATCTGCAAAATGTTCCGAGATGTAATAACATTATTTCACAGACCTTTATGAAAGTCAAACATACCCAGCGAATCCGAAATAAAACTTTACAGCTAATTGACTTATTACTGCTGATGATCACCTACCACATCTGAATGCCCTTTTTCACTTTAAGGAACATTATACACTTTAGAGATTGTAATAAGAAATATTAAACAACATGGTAGCGCTCCAACGCTTTAAGGACAGTTAGGCTCGATTATCTCAAATTTGCCGGATGAGTAGGGTTTCCACCTCGGCCATGATTTCCTGGACACTTATGAGTTACACATGCTGCAGGGTAAGCAAGGAGGAACATGTATTGTGCTGTTCATCAGCACTATTTATGTAATGTCCAGAGGAGCGATGCATGTTCCGCCCTGCACACCCTGCAGCATGTGTAACGTATAAATGTCCAGGAAAACATGAATGAGACATGAAAACTCAAAGGGCTGTCACAGGAAGTTTTGAGTTGCCTACCATAGTAAATAAGTAATGGAAGTTAAATCTACAAGAGAAGGAGAAGGCGCCAACATAGCATGATTCTGCAAGGATATGCTATACAAAAGATCATAGATCATATACACTCACATGTAGTAGAGCACTGTAACGTAGTGCAGACCGGGCAGACCGGATCCTCTGAGTTGTCCGGTAAACTCTCCTATGGTGTGTGTGGCAAGAGATTTCTGAAAATGCACTTTACTCTGGCATATGATCTATAAAAAAGGACAATCTCCACATAGCATAATACTGTATAAGGATGGTATATAGCTGTTGGTGGATAGTATACACTCACTTGTGGTCTAGCACTGTGATGTAGTGCAGACTAGGCAAACCGGAACCTCTCCTCCAAGAACAGAAAGAGCTAGGTGTATTGGATATCTTTCAGCTCACTTTCAGAGTAAAGGGTGTAATTACCATCCACAGCAAGTAACTTAAAATTTAAAAGCAAGTGTTTATTAAACACATCTACAGCTGTATTTTTTTAGATGTGTTTAATAAACACTTGCTTTATAATTTTAAGTTACTTGCTATTTTCTCCAATTACGAACCTACAAACAATATCCACACTGTGGATGGTAATTACACCCTTTACTCTGCGAGTGAGCTGAAAGACATCCAATACACCTAGCTCTTTCTGTTCTTGGAGGAGAGTTTGCCGGACAACTCAGAGGTTCCGGTTTGCCTAGTCTGCACTACATCACAGTGCTAGACCACAAGTGAGTGTATACTATCCACCAACAGCTATATACCATCCTTATACAGTATTATGCTATGTGGAGATTGTCCTTTTTTAAAGATCATAAGTCAGAGTAAAGTGCATTTTCAGAAATCTCTTGCCACACACACCAGAGGAGAGTTTACCGGACAACTCAGAGGATCCGGTCTGCCCGGTCTGCACTATGTTACAGTGCTCTACTACATGTGAGTGTATATGATCTATGATCTTTTGTATAGCATAGCCTTGCAGAATCACGCTATGTTGGTGCCTTCTCCTTCTCTTGTAGATTTGCTTTGAAGTGGACAGCCTTTTACCCTGAGGAGAGCAGCCTGTCTATATTTGTGTGATTTCATACACACACATCTGTTGGACTTTAAGTTTATATATTATTATCTTTCCCATATTGTAACTCATTTCACATTCTAAAGTTCCATGTTACAATTCAATGTAAGTTTGTGACTAGTAGTTACATAGTGAATTTTTGAGTCTCACTTCTGATACTAATTTTTTGAGTCTCAATTTGTTGCATATTATCTAATTTTTAAAGTGATAGCGCCCCATCTACACTTTTAGTGTTTACTACTTCCAAAAGTAATGGAAGTTATTGGGAAGGTAAACTTTGCTGAGAACATTGACATTAGCTGGGGGCAAACTTTAAAGGACCACTAAATAGTAGAACAGCATAATTAATAATGGTACAATAAAGAGACAATTTGAAAGTTAAAATTTCAAATGTCAAAGCTAGCTACATTTTTATTCCTAAAGCATCATGTGATAGCCATCAGCCAATTACAAAATGCATTCATGTATATCCTGTGACTCTTGCACATGCTCAGTAAGAGTTAGTGCCTCAGAAAGTGACCATATAAAAAGATTGTGCACATTTAGATAGTGGAAGTGAATTGGAAAGTTGTTTAAAATTGTGTGCTCTATCTGAATCGGGAAAATTACATTTTGATCTGACTGTTCCTTTAAAAGTTAAATACTGCAGCCAATAAAAATCAGATTTCCCTGTTTTCAGTGTTTTATATGCATGTGTTTTTCTATAAGGGAATAAGTGTTTTGCATATTTTGACACAAGATAAAATAGGAAGATCTGCAGGGGGAAAATGTTAGAGAATCTGCTGAGACCTGGCAAAGAACTTTTAGCTACGCCCATGGACCACCCTTATTCAGCCCTAGCAGATGCGGGGGAAACTCATTCACAATAAGGAAAACAATATGCTTTAAAGGGATATGAAACCCAAATGTTTTATTTCATAATTCAGACAGAGCATGCAATTTTAAACAACTTTCTAATTTACTTCTTTTATCAATTGTTCTTTGTACTCTCTGTATCTTTTGTTAAAAAGCAGGGACTTATGCTTAGGAGCCGGCCCATTTCTGGAGCACTATATGGCAGAAGTTTGCAAGAATGTTATCCATTTGCAAGAGCACTAAATGGCAGCACTATTTCCTGTTATGTAGTGCTTCAAACCCCTACCTAGGTATCTCTTCCACAGAAGAATAGCATGAGAACAAAGAAAATTTGATATTAGAAGTAAATTGGAAACTTTTTTCAAATTGTATGCTCTGTGTTAACCACAAAATAATATACAGGGACTTTTTTAAACACAGACAATGTGTATTTTCAAGCATGATCACCTTAATATCTGTCAATAAGATGTATTTTCAAGCTAATTTAAAAACTAATACAGGGAAAATACAACACTTGATAGTCACATGACTTGCAGCCATGTTCGAAAAACACAAGCATCATTATACATGGAAACCAGGACCAACGGAGGCAGCGGTGGTGAGAAATTGAGGGGTCAGGAGCAGCAATGGAGATTCTGATTGGTGGCTGCACATATATGCCTATTGTCATTGGCTCCACAGATATGTTGTTCAGCTAGCTCCCAGTAGTACATTGCTGCTCCTTCAAAAAAGACTTTCACGTGAATGAAGCAAACTTGATAATAGAAGTAAATCAGAAAATTGTTTCATGTTCCTGTAAAGGGGCATGATATCCAAATGCTAAATCACTTGAAAGTAATGCAGAATATCTGTGAAAAGCTGACTAGAGAATATCACAAGCACATGTATATGTAAAAAAGCAAGATATTTTACCTCATATACCGGTGTAAAGAAACTTTAAGAAGCCAATCAGGATGCTAGTCCCAGGACTTGCAAGGCAGCATGCACCTGGCATGTGCAAGCACAGTCACTTTGTTTCTCTTCTCAACACAAGGATTTTTTCTATGAAATCTAGTGAATTTATAGTGAAATCCCACTAGATTACAGTAAAGCAAAGTGTTAACTCAGAACTGATGATTGGCTGTTGTTTTGTGTTGGGATTTTTTACACCATGCAGTAGGGAGATAACAGTACCTGAAGAATAACTATTCACAGAGCACTTACTCTAGCGAGCTGAGGAAATTTTGAGATAAAATATCCTGTTTTTTTACATAGAGCTGCTCATATAGTTTTCCAGTTATGCTACATCACTTTCAAGTGATTTAGCATTTTGGTAACATGTCCCTTTAAATTTGCAAACAAAAAATAATTTAATTTTAAATATTTTTATACAGTAGTAGTACATTTGTATTTTTTTTCAGGTATCTGTGTTTCTTAAAGGGACATAATACCCATATGCTAACTCACTTGAAACTGATGCAGTATAACTGTTAAAAGCTGACATGAAAATATCACCTGAGCATCTCTATGTAAAAAAGGAAGATTTTTTACCTCACAATTTCCTCAGCTCAGCAGAGTAAGTTCTGTTTAAAAAGTTATACTCAGCTGCTGTCCAGCAGCAGGTAAAAAAAAAAAAAAAATTAAGAAATGAACTGCAGCCAATCAGCATCAACAGTGCCGAGGTCATGAACTCTTTTACTGTGATCTCATGAGATTTCACTTAACTCTCATGAGATTTCATAGTAAACTTCCTAAAACTGAATAGGGAAATAACATGAGTATGCATGAGGCTCACTCCCTTGCAGGTCCCGGGACAAACATACTGATTTGCTGCTTAAAGTCTTTTGCAATGGGGTTTGAATACTTTGGTTATTTTGAGGTAAAATGTCTTTCTTTTTTACATAGAGATGTTCAGGTAATATTTTCTAGTCATCTTTTTATAGCTGTGCTGCATCACTTTTTAAGTTTAAACATTTGGGTATCATGGCCCTTTAACTGCAGCATTCCAGTCCATTAGGTAGCAAGAAATGGGGCTAACATAAAGAACTTTAACAACAATAATATCATAAATACAATATGTCATAGTATTAAGAAGTGTATATAGACAAAAAGTTTACTTTGTTCTATATTTGCTAAGTGGGTTGTTCAGAATGTGTTTGCTAATGAAAATCCATTTGTTCGCTATTTCCTATGGGAAACATCCTTAGGGCAGCAGAGAACCAGCAGAAAATTAGCTTAAACTAAAATAAAGTAAAGAGGATATGAAACCAAAAAAACATTCTCTTGTGATTCAGACAGAGCACACCATCTTTAAAAAGTTCCCAACGTGCTGCATTCCCATGGTATTCTATATTGAAGAGATACCTAGGTAGGCATCTGGAGCACTACAGGACAGGAAATAGTGCTGCCCTCTAGTGCTCTGGCAAATGGATAACATTCTTGCAAAACTGCTGCCCTATAGTGCTCAAGAAACGTGCCAGCTCCTATGTTTACATCCCTGTTTTTAAACAGAAGATACCAAGAGAACAAAGAATAATTGATAAGTAAAGTAGAAAGTTGTTTAAATCACATTCATGAATCATGAAAGAAAAATGCTGGGTTTCATATCCCTTTAAAGTAGTAGCTACTGATACTGCTAAAAAACAGCAGCAGCACCAAAACTATTTTATTTCCCACCATTGAAATAATGATTTTATCCACACTTCTCACATGCATTCAGTTTGTTCATTTTCATTAAAGGGACAGTCGTTTATCATTTGGGGACAAATTCAACACATTTGGAAAATGTTGTTGTTTTTGTTTACATTATTTTAAAATGAATGCATGTATAATGATATTCTAATATCACTGATTAGCAGATCTATAGGCAGGACAGGAAATCTCCACTAGTCCTGGAATTTCAGAATGTAAAATGTACAATTAAGACATTTTTTTTGTAATATTTAGATATTTTATCATCCACATAATTCTTATTTTTTTCTCTAGGAAACTGGACTGTAGAATATATTTTTGGATATCAGTAAATATTCTCACACTTTGTCCACAAAATCACTAACATCTTCTAGAAATATTTTGGAGAGAAAAAAAAAATTCCTTCAAAACACAGATAGCCAATACCAATGCACAAGTTCACTTTACACCCCATTTACAGAGTAAAAAAGCCCAAGAATCTTTAACATATTGCAATACTGTTAAAGTAGCAAACAGCAGCTGGAAATGTTGTTTTTCTTTTATATAAACAATTTACACAAAATTATACCCTAACATATAAATTGTCAGAGTCAGTTTAGAGCAAGGATACTTAACTTCCCATGTGTCATAACTGATTGCTACAGTTATAGACTTGTTCTTGATGACTCAGATCACAGAACACATAAAACTTCAACTGCAAAAATTATAGAGTTAAATAAATTATAATATATGCCAAGATAAAACAAAAATGATCTTACATCAACTTGTATAGAGTAAACCTTTAACTAGATTACAGTGCAGCACATGCATGTCATTTAATTAAAGTAATTATATTTTATAAAAATAAAAAAAAATATTGCAAGCTCTACTACAAAAAACTTTATTTTCCTGTAAAAAATGACAGGGTGCTGACTTTAATCAAAGAAACATAATTTCATAGTTTGGTTTCAATTTAACAAACATTATTTTAAGATTTTAGGATTAAAAATCCTGTTATTGCCATAAACTTTACTATTTTTTTACTGTAACATTTTGTTACATAGTTGGAAACAATATTTTTACATTTCATCTTTATTTCTGTAATAGGACACACAGAGTATATAGTTGCAATACAAACTTTGTATTCTAAAATATTCTCCCCAATAATTCTGGAAATGACAATAACAAAAAATATAGCTTCAGGCAACCTAATCTGTCTTCTGTGCAGTGCTTTGTTTTTTTAAATAAAATAATATTGTACAGCTGAATACTCAATTAATAAAGGTTTACTTATACTTTATTAACTCAACATAATATACAGAACTTGTTTAATTAGGTTATAGCCAGTATGCAATGCTCACATCACTTCACTGAAAGTATCCCCATGCTGTGCACAAGTGCACAACCTGAGTATATCACCAAAGCAAAAATTAAGAAGGGAAATATGCAGGAACAAACCTTTAATCCTTTACTTTTCCTTGAATACATCAGAATCCTGTTAGGTCAAATGTATCTTCATTGTATGTTCCACTTCTACATATCCTGAAAGCTGCACAAGGCTAAAGTTAGTTTCTACCCTGGCAAAGATTTCCAGCCCACACCAATCTTCAGCAAGTCCTGAGGTCCCTATTCACACTGAGCTCCAGGGTAATGACAAGTTCAAAGTAGGAGGAGAGAAATACATAAAAATGGGTGTTAACAGTCTGCAGTAAGCAAGTCCTATTTTGTTCCAGGAAAAAAAAAAAAGAAACCTGTTCTGCAGGTTGGAATATAAAACATCTGTTGAGTTGAAGAAAAAAAATCAGTTTTTAAAACAATTCATAGAGCAAATAAAGTGAAATATATTATTTAAAATGAATGTGACATGAATTCTATCAGTGTGAAATGTGAGCTTGCAGTAAATATAAAAGATCTTGAGATTTAGTGTTGGTGTTTAATACTAAAGTTATTATTTTGCTCTTTTTCATACATAAATGTTGTGGGGGTGGGGCTAACCATAAACAAGAAATTAATTAAAGGGACATGCATGATTGTCAAAATTAGACATTCATGATTAAGATAGAGTATGCCATTTAAGAAACTTTTTCAGTTTACTTCTGTTATCTAATTTGCTTGGTTCTCTTGGTATCCTTTGTTGAAAAGTGTACTTAGGTAGGCTCAGGAGCAGGATTCACTGCTGGGACAAAGCTTCTTGCCTACACACATTTGTCTCGTGTCCTTTGCTTACCAGATATGTTCAGCTAGGTCACAGTAGTGCATATGGCTGTTATATAAACTAACTTTATGGGGTCGAATTATCAAGTTTCGAATGGAGCTTGATCCCCCTTGTTTCCGTCTAAAGACCGCTGTTCCATAACTTGTCCGTCTGCTCTGAGACGGTGGACAGAAATCAACCCTAGGGAATACGATCGGGTTGATTGACACCCCCTGCTAGCGGTCGATTGGCCGCGAATCTGGTGAACTGCTTGTGCAATGATAAATGCCGACAGCGTATGCTGTCGGCATTTATCGATGTGCAGCGGACATGAAACACTATATCGTATCATGTCCGCTCGCACTTTGATAAATGTGCCCCTAAGTGTTTAATCCCTTTGCAACAATGATAAAATGAAATGCTCTAACACATTACAACATTTTGTTTCGTTTGTTTGTTTTTTACTTGTATGTTCCTTTAATCATTTTCCAGTATTTGATTAAACATATTTGTTATAAATGAATGTTTTAAAATAAATAAATAAATAAAACACAGAAAATGACATACTTCTAAATAAAGCAAGAATTATCAACCCTTCTCATTTGATATTATTTTACTGAGCTCAAAAAAAGAAGAAAGAAAAATAGAAAATGACAACTCTTTATTTTTTATTATCTGTTTAATGAGAAATGATGTTACATAGATCCAGATATTTTACTGCATACCAACTCCAGCTGTCAAACCTACATGTATTGCTTCAGTGGAGTTGAGTTACTATCACTATACTCTGAATTTGCTGATGCTTTTTCTAACAATAAGGCTGAGGCAATACAGAGGCTATTATTGTTGTATCAATGTATTCATTGGTGCACTGATCCCTAAAGGAAAATACATATTCTTTGTCACAACTTATATTTGATGATCTTGAAAAAAACATCAAGGAGAATTTGGCAAAAATTCTTTACATAGCAGGAAATAGTGCTGCCATATAGTGTTCAGAAATGGGCAGATTCCTAAGCATCTATCCCTGGTTTTCAACAAAAGATACCAAAAGAACAAAGAAAAAATGATAACCAAAATAAATTAGAAAGTCATTTAAAATTGCATGCTCTGAAAGAAAATATTTAGGTTTCATATTCCTTCAAGATTCTAATATTTGACCTAATCATTGTTATTCATGAGCACTACTCTCCCTTTTCTGCAGGGCACAGAACTAAATTCTGCCTTACTCAGTCCTCTCCTTATATGCATGTGTGACAGTCTGTGAATGTAGATGTCTTCCTATTATTTTAATAACACAATAGCAAATTCAGATCCTGTTCAAATCCATTTTTAACAACATTTCAATAATTTGTCCTTGACTATAATAGGGTAGCAGGTGGATACTTGTAGAAAAAAGTATGGCCAGTTTTCATCAACACTAATTCATTAGGGCCCCCTTTTACTTCAAAACATCCAAAGTAAGAACATAAAACCAATAATTTTTATATAATGATTCAGACAGAGCTTTCAATTTTAAAGAACTTTCCAATTTACTTCTATTATCAAATTTGCTTCATTATCTTGGTATCCTTTGTTGGAAAAGCAGCAACGCACTACTGGGAGCAAACTGAACACATCAGTTGAGCGCCAATCGCAAAAGGGCAGCCCCCAATCAGCATCTAGCTCCCAGTAGCACATTGCTGCTCCTGAGCCTACCTAGATATGCTTTTCCAATAAGGATACCAAATGAATAATTGTTTTATATCCCTTTAAATGTTAGTTCATTTGAGGCTGCCAAAGCTGATGTTACACAACAAACATTAAATTACAATGCAGTACCCCTGACATGATGTGTAATGTAATCTGTTTAATTGGTTTATTTTTATCCAATAATGGGGTCAATCACAACTCTTTAGAGAATTGTACGTGATGGTTTTCTACATAAAACCACCTTTAAAGACCATAGATATTTTTTTTAGACTGTGATCCACCCAAATATTTAAAAAAATGGAAAATATTTCTTAAGGTAGCACTCTTATCGCTCACTCTGCCCCTAACCCTTTTTCAGTAGTAGCTACGAGGGTCTCAGAGGTCTCAACTGAAACAGGGCCCACACCACTAGGGAGTCCATTACGGGCCCTGCAACCAGTAGTCTCATCACTCCACCTGCATCACGTCTGCCCTCTTTGAGCTCCCCTGCAAACAAAACTTACAGTTTAAAGGAACAGTGTACTCTAATTTTTTCTCCCCTTTAATTTTTTCCCAATGATCCTTTTTACCTGCTAGAGTGTATTGAATTAGTTACAAATAGCTCCTTTACCTTTATTTTGACATAGCTAATTTTGAATGTGGTATTCCCACCTATACTAAAAGTTTCTATACTTAAGTATTGGCTATAACAAGGATATGAAACATAGCTAGCAGAAAAAAATAACACTCCCAGTGGGAGGTAGGAGAGATAAGTAATACAATGTTAATTTCCAATTGTCTCTTAGTTTAGGGCTTTGGTTTACAAACATAGATAAATATAAAGCAGCATGGGTGTGTACAGAAAGTGATAAAATAAGGAGATCTGAATTTCCTGCAAAATTTCCTACAAAATGATTTGTGGTTTAAAGTGATGGTAAATCCTAGTGTTTGTGAAATGCTAGGATTTACCATTGGAACAAATAAAGGGGTCTTTCAGTCATGAAGTATAAAATACTTCATGCTGAAAGCTCCTTTATTTGTTTGAAGTGTTCGCCACACTGAGCTCCTAATGCCACGGCAGAACGCTATTTTGCTGAGAGGTGACGTTTCCACCTCTTAGCAAATAGCCGTGTGGCCCAGCTGGCACCAAGTCAGATAGCCCGCACGGCTATTGGCTAAGAGGTGGAAACGTCACCTCTCAGCAAAATAGCGTTCTGCCGTGGGCTACTTGAGGAGCTCAGTGCGGCAAACGCTTCAAACAAATAAAGGAAATTTCAGCATGAAGTATTTTATACTTCATGAATGAAAGTCCCCTTTATTTGTTCCAATGGTAAATCCTAGCGCTTCACAAAAGCTACAGTTTACTATCACTTTAAAGAACGAACCAGCTATTTCATATACAAAAATAAACCTACATAAGTATTTTTTCATACATTTTATACTCTGCAGCTGGTATAACAAGTCATTGGAAGCACATTAAGGGGCGTGGGTTAACATTACACTGTCCCTTTAAGGAATATCAATGGATTTGCCTTTAAAATATGTTTACAGTGTTGCTGTGCAGAAAAACTACCACCATATCTCTACACACAACCAAGAGGGAAGGAGCAGCCCCTATTTCTACTATGTGGCTATTGACTTTACTTCTGCCGATTGCAAACTGCTATAAAGGGTGCTGTTGAAAAAGGAGGGGGGGGGGGGCCCTACTGTAGCCTTTACCCTGGGGCCCTGCGAGGTCTGGTTATGTCCCTGACTTTATAGCCTTCTATTGTCTACCAAAAATGCCCAATCTAATTGATATGTCTCACTGTCTATCTAGAAGAGGTGGTAGAAATCATTCCAAAGGAACCTGGCTCCTGACTGACCTCACATAAATATAGTTACTCACATTTCTGTTAGATCTTTACCAGTCAACACCCTCCTATTGGGTTTAGAATGATAATCTCTACCACAGTCTAACAATTTATGTGATGTTTGTCTCATTTTGACCATAGGACCCACACCTGGGCAAGTATCTAAGTCTGACATTTTTGTCTGATGAACAACTGTCCAAATCCCAATACCAGAAAGTAAACCATCTTCTGTTGTATCTACTTCTGTATCAGAGATTGTAACTCTCTTCCCTATTATATCTCTAGCACACACCCTACTCTGGGACCTCATTGTATTACTCAAGTATTTGCAGCCTTTTTCAGCCATAAAGTTAACTTAAAACATAATCTGGTCTATTATGGAGGAATCAGTTAATGTTATAGTATTACTTATCTCAGCTATCATTCGTGCTTCAGGGATTGAGTGATTAAGTAATAGATTTTTTTTGCTTTTATTTATATTTTCAAAATATATAGAAATATATACTCAAGTATTGTTCAACACAAAGCTAGTCAAACAATAGTGATAGTATAAATATACATTGCCATCTAGTGGCCTGTTACCAGTATGACTACTCCACAGATTCCATAGGGACACTTTTTAAAATTAAAGGGAAAAGAAACCCAAAATTTTTCTTTTAGGATTCAGATGACCATAGAATTTGGTTCTTATCTACCATCAAATTATATGTTTCTATAAAGCATACAATTTTAACCCCTTAGTGACCAGACCATTTTTTTAATTTTCCTACCGTTAGGGACCAGGGCTATTTTTACATTTCTGCTGTGTTTGTGTTTAGCTGTAATTTTTCTCTTACTCATTTCATGTACCCACACATATTATATACAGTTTTTCTCGCCATTAAATGGACTTTCTAAAGATACCATTATTTTCTCCATATCTTATAATTTACTATAAAAAATATATAAAATATGATGAAAAAATTGAAAAAAAAACATTTTTTAACTTTGACCCCCAAAATCTGTTACACATCTACAACCACCAAAAAACACCCATGCTAAATAGTTTCTAAATTTTGTCCTGAGTTTAGAAATATCCAATGTTTACATTTCCATACCATTTTTTTTTTTCAAAATTAGCGACAGTTACATTGTAACACTGATATCTGTCAGCAATCCCTGAATAACCCTTCACATGTATATATATATATATATATATATATATATATATATATATATATATATATATATATATTTTTTAGTAGACAACCCAAAGTATTGATCTAGGCCCATTTTGGTATATTTCATGCCATGAGTTAATCGCCGAATGCGATCAAATAAAAAAAAGTTAACTTTTTCACAAACCTTAGGTTTCTCACTGAAATTATTTACAAACAGCTTGTGCAATTATGGCACAAATGGTTGTAAATTCTTCTCTGGGATCCCCATTTTTCAGAAATAGCAGACATATATGGCTTTGGCATTGCTTTTTGGTAATTAGAATGCCGCTGAGCACCACAGTTGTATTATGCCCAGCAGTGAAGGGGTTACTTAGGTAGTTTGTGGGGTTAATTTTAGTTTTAGTGTAGAGATCAGTCTCCCACCTGACACATCCCACCCCCTGATCCTTTCCTGACCCCTCTCAAACAGCTCTCTTCCCTCCCCCACCTCACAATTGTCACCGCATTCTTAAGTACTGGCAGAAAGTCTGCAAGTACTAAAATAAAAGTGTTTTTTTATATAAACTGTATATATAATGCAGTGTTGGATCCCCCCTTAGCCCCCAACAATTATTCCCCCCTCCCTCTCCCTCCTTCCCATACTCTACATTTTATACTAAAGCGGTCCCACTCTCTCCCGCCCCCTCACGCCCACGCTCCCGGACCTCAGATTCTAGCTGACCGATGCAGAGAAGGCCACAGAGTGTCTCTCTCTGCATCTGTTGCTTAAAAAAGAGTATTGCACGATGCCTCAATATCGAGGGATCACTGCAATACCCTGAAAGTGGCTGGAAACGATCACAATCGCTTCCAGCACTTGACACCCCTGAGGTCGTGCCAGGCACGTCCTTGGTCGCTAACGACCGTTTTTTGAAGGACGTTCCTGGCACGTCCTTGGTCGTTAAGAGGTCATCCAATTTCCCTATTTACTTCTATTGTCAACCTCGCTTAATTTTTTTATTGGAACAGCAATGCACTACTGGGAGCTAGCTGAACACATTGGTAAATCGGTAACAAGAGGCATGTATGTGCAGCCACCAATCATCAGCTTGTTCCTAGCTCCTGAGCCTACCTATGTATGCTTTTTAACAACAGATATCAAGAGATCAAAGCAAATTACATAATAGAAGTAAATTGAAAAGCTGTTTAAAATTGAATTCTCTATCTGAATCCCTTTAAATTCCCCCGATAAAATGTTAACTTCTGTTATGTATTTTGCCTGCTTTTCCTGCAATTTACATCTGAAAATTATAGTCTTTACACTCCCACCAGAGAGGCTAGTGTGGATTCATACACAACCCTTATTGGCTCAGTGGTCATATTCATGCGCAATCCTGATCGGCTCAGTGGTCATATTCATGCACCATCCTGATTGGCTCAGTGGTCATATTAATGCACAACCTAGATTGGCTCAGTGGTCATATTCATGCACAACCTTATTGGCTCAGTGGTCATATTCATGTACAATCCTGATTGGCTCAGTGGTCAAATGTATGCACAAACCTGATTGGCTCAGTGGTCATATTCATGCACAACCCTAATTGGCTCAGTGCTCGTATTTATGCACAACCCTGATTGGATCAGTGAGTGGCCATATACATGCACAACCCTGATTGGCTCAGTGTACGTATTTATGCATGACCCTGAATGGCCCAGTGAGTGGTTATATTCATGCACAACCTTGATTGGCTCAGTGGACAAATGTATGCATGAACCTGATGGGCTCAGTAGTCATATTCAACTCTAGTAGTGCATTGGTGATCCAAATCAGACTTTACCTTTGTGTTTAACCTTTTTGCAGGAGCTAAACGCCAAGGTCTATTCAAACAAAAGGGCAATAAGAAAATGCTCTATCCCTTTACAGCCTTTATTGATTTAAAAGGATATTAAACATTTTTAAATTGCAATATAAAGTAAATGCAATATACTTTCATTATTTATTTTTTCCCCATTTTCCTGTAGTTTAATGTTTTTTTTTCCAATTCCTTAGTTTCTACAAAGTAATGGGTGCTGCAATTTTAAAACCTAGGTTTCCCTTATCTAATCTCTTTAACTGAGGACATTTATGGACAGATAAAACGTGCAAACAATTACGGTGTTGAATTACATCACAGGTTTAACCCTTTCGTGCCAAGGTTAACGTGTCTACATCGGAACAACTGTTCCGATGTAAACAAATTGAAATCTCGCGATCGTGCACGTGATCACAAGATTTCAATGATGGGATCATGTCAGGGGGGCATCCCTATGATGCTAGGCACGCCCTCCAGACCGCGATCCCATCAGGGAAGCACCAGTGGCTTCAGGAAAACCAAGCGGTTAGGACGTTGTATTTCGTCCATCTGCACTAAAGCCCAGCAAAATTCATGTCTGTATGCTGGAGAGTAAAAATACTTATTATTATCAAGTATATGCAAATAAACTGTTATCCTTTGAATGACAGTCAAATAGTAGTAAACTCTTTATGTGTCATCCTTTACAGAATCTTATGATTTCATAATATGATACACACTATTTTATTAATTGATTGTCCTGTTAAAAGAAGATGGTAGTGCAATATTTGCTTGTTCTAATTAGAGTCATTTTTGCACTTTTTACTGTGGAACTTTATTATTTGAACTCCCTTATAGGAGTTAAACACATAGATACATTCACATACGGGAGCTGCAGTGAACTGCTGGTCCCAAGCAGAAAATAGCCAGTCATGCAATCAGCATTATCACTCACATCGCCTCCACCAATCACTAGCTTTTCTCAACTCACAACGGGACATATCTTTGTGTTTAACCCCTAAACAATATTGCTTAAGAAGCTGCACATGTAATGGTGTAATGGTAGCAAATATTCCAATACTTTCCTGGGTGAATTCCTCCCAAACAGAATTGCAGAACCTTGTACAGTCCCTGTATAAGTGGTGCACGTTGTCAGGGCCGGATTTGCCATTAGGCACAGTAGGCATGTGCCTACAGGCGCAATTGCAGCAGGGGCGCCACAGAGTCAGTGTAATTTTTTTTTTATTATTATTTTTTTCTAAAAAAATGTTTTTAATTTTTTTTTAACTTTTTTTTTTTTTAGGATTTTGCTGTGAGTGCTATGTTCCCTCCCACCCCCCTGACCCCACCCTCTCCAGTCAGCACACTCGTCTATTCTTGACTCCGTGACCGTCTCTGAGGTCTCAGACTCTGAGTCAGTGAGTGTGCCGCTCGTGGTCGGCGCCGTGCACGCGCACCATCGCCGCTGATTTGTGTGTTGTTTGGGGCTAGCCGGGCGGCGTCACGCTCACGTCACATGATGCCGGCTTCCGCCCTCTGCCTCAAAGTACTAGCGGGAAAGAAAGTGAGCTGACTGAGTGCTCATTGCTGCTGCTCTCTGGCTTGAAGTTGTGTTGCTCCACCTCCACCTACTGTCGGAGCCTGTCGTCTACCCTTGGCCCTGAGACACCTGTCTGCACTGCAGCCTGAGTGAGTCAGTGACCAAGCACTGTCTTTGACATGTCACACATTTGAACACAGGTACTAAAAAGTATTTGGGTCATGAGAGTATGCCATGTTATTGCAGCGGGTAGAGGGAAAAAAGTTTGAAGGATTCTTTGACTAGATAATAATATCTTCTTTTTATATACGATTATAAAATACAGATAAGAAAATTAGTTTGACTATAAACGAATGTATAGAAATATACAGTATTGCATACAACAAATACAATTTTCACACAAACTTTCAACCTTGGTGAAAACCCATTTTAAGCATTGCAAGCCAGGCAATTTGTGACTTTTCACACAGATTTTTTGGGTGTGCTGTCAATCTCTCTGAAGACTTTATGCAACTTTGTGTTATTACATTTTATAGACTTGTTAGCTATGTATCTGGAAATATAATAAGGTGCAGGATTTGTACTGAAAAGGAAGTAAAGACTTCATGTTCAACATCAGGGTTCTGACTTTATACACGTGGTTGTACAGGGGAAACAGCAAATAAATTCAAAAGTAATGGACAAACCAACTAAAACCAACTAAAAAAAAACCACAATGCTTGATAATCTAAAGCTCTAGGCAGTACAGTGAGGTCCCTCAAAGAATTTTAGAAACAAAAACTTTAGCTAGAGAGGTTTCTCACTATGCAGGGTTCTCTATGTGAAGAAAACACACCTACATTACAATATAAGGTAAAGAAAAAAAAATCCCAAAGACTTTGAGTGATTACTCTTCATGGTGTTTTTGATAATCAGGCCCACAGTCTCAAATAGACATCAGCTCTCATGGAAGGATTGCCAAAAACAATATAAATGCTCACAGGCTCTCAAAAACATAGTAGAAGCACACTGATATCACATATAGCAAAAAAATTACAATGATAAATATAGCGTTGACCAAAATATCTGATTTATTTAAACTAGTTGATAGTGGGTGTCCTTGAGGTCTGGCGTGAAATCATATATCAGTGAGATCCTATAGTGAAATGAATTAATGCGGATAGACCACTGGTTTTCAAACCTGACCTCAGACCTCCCTAACAGGCCAGATTTTGAGTATATCTGAACTAGAGTACAGGTGAAATAATCAGCTGATTAGTAAATATGGTTATTTTACCTGCTTGCACCCACAGCAATCCTGAAAATCTGGCCTGTTAGGGAGGCCTGAGGACAGTTTGAAAACCAGTGGGATAGACTAATTAAGCAGATTAAGTATTTTTTAGCACATGAACATTATTAAAATAGTGCAATACATTTTATAATGTCCCTTTTCATATGCAATAGAGAAAGTAAATGTCCTTTATGTCACTGTAAGTTATCCATGCTTTAGCTGCTGATACATCACTCTATTATTTATTTTTTATTATGTATAATAGTTTTAATCTGTACTCCTTTTTTCACAATCTTTAAGTGACTTTGTATTTTACTTGTGCCTCTTGTTTGACCACAAACTCTCATGGCATTTCAACAATAAATAATAACCAAATGTATGTACATCACACTCCGTAATCCATCCCCAAATAGAAGAAAGCTGAATTGTCCCCAATACAAAAATTTAAAAATTTATTTATAACTACATTAAATCATAACGAAAATGTAGCAGTTGATTACATAAAATATATAGTCATTTCATAAATAAAATTACTTTGTGTGCTAATTCCATTGTAATAATAAAAATAAAAAAATTCCTGTGTTTTGTTTTTTTTTTTGGGGGGGGGGGCACTTCAGATTTTTGTGCCTACAGGCACCTGAGATGTAAATCCGGCCCTTCACGTTGTGGCCCTTAATGTGTTGCAAGCTGTGTTACCTGGTAACATGTGTGCAGAAAAGATGTCCAGCTACCTGAAACCTCTGGAACTTCTTCTTCTCAACTCTCACCATGCTTCCCCTTGCATGTGGTTCCTTCTCCCAGTTGGAGGGCACTACAAAATTCTCCACAATGCAGCCTAGACAACATTTGCACCTAGAAAGGGTAAAGCACCCACTTCTTGCTACATTTCCCATGATGCTCAGCCAGCTGATATATATTGAGGGACAAGTTTGAGGATGTCTGAATCTAACCAATCAGAACACTGGAACAGTTACTTCTCACACAACCAAGCTTTGGAAACACCAGCTTCTTGCTCTGGGGCCAGTCAGCCTTATCTAACCAATCAGAACACTGGAACAGTTACTTCTCACACACACAAGCCTAGGAAACACCAGCTTCTTGCTCCAAGGCTGAGTCTAACTAATTTGCCTAAATCTTCATGAGCTAATGAACTGCACACAGTGCTAACCCATCACCTGCAGCAGCATCCCTGTCAGCCGTTTAGGAATCAGTCCGGGGTGCAACCCAACTGCTAGCGTGAATAGTAAAACACACGCTAGCACACTGAGAAATAACCAGGACGTGACCCACTCAGGAAACAAACAAGATTGGTTACAAAAAATAATAATTGTTCCAATACGCTGGAAAGCCACAAAAGTGAAAACGTCCCTTTAAGCAGGTTTGTAATATATAAAGACAATGCTCTTATTTGCAGCTTGTAAAAGTAAATGTTCCTTTAAGCAGACTTGTAACAAACAAAAAGACAAAGTTCTCTTTTGCAGCTTGTGAAAGTAAATGTCCCTTTAAGCAGGCTTGTAACAAACAAAAAGACAAAGTTCTCTTTTGCAGCTTGTAAAAGTAAATGTCCCTTTAAGCAGGCTTGTAACAAACAAAAAGACAAAGTTATCTTTTGCAGCTTGTAAAAGTAAATGTCCCTTTAAGCAGGCTTGTAACAAACAAAAAGACAAAGTTCTCTTTTGCAGCTTGTAAAAGTAAATGTCCCTTTAAGCAGGCTTGTAACAAACAAAAAGACAAAGTTCTCTTTTGCAGCTTGTGAAAGTAAATGTCCCTTTAAGCAGGTAGTAAATAGGAAATTATATCCAAGAGTTAGATTGAGGGATAAGGCATAAGCAAGGTCAGGCAGGCAGTAGTCGGTATCCAGAAATCAGTAGCAGGGATAAGGCAAAAGCTAGGTCAGGCAGGCAGAAGTCGGTATCCAAACATCAGTAGCAGGGATAAGGCAAAAGCTAGGTCAGGCAGGCAGTAGTCGGTATCCAAACATCAGTAGCAGGGATAAGGCAAAAGCTAGGTCAGGCAGGCAGTAGTCGGTACACAAGTATAGAAACAGATACAGGTAAAGTACTCACAAACGCCAGGGAAATCAAACAAACGGGCCCCAAGTAAGATCTCCCGCCGTGGTTTAAAGGCAGGAGCGGCGATGTCATCAGAGGGGTGTGTCAGAGGATGCGTCACGTTGCTAAGCAACGTGACGTCATTCACACTGAGAAGATCCGGGAGCCGCGGTGACACGGCGATGAACGGAAAAATCATGACAGCACCCCCCTCCTCAAGGACCCCTCCGGGGGACAGGACCAGGCATAGCAGGATGAGACTTGTGGAAGGCCTTTATTAAAGTAGGAGCATTTACTTGATGAGCCGGCTCCCAGGATCGTTCCGTGACTGGATAACCTTTCCAATGAATGAGATAATACAATTTCTTGCCACGGAGTTTGGAATCCAGAATATGGCTGATCTCAAACTCAGGGTGTCCATGGACAAAAAGAGGTGGAGGTTTAGAAAGAGGTTTAGAATACCTGTTAGACAGCATAGGTTTTAGAAGAGAAACGTGGAATACCGGATGGACTTTGAGAGTCTTGGGTAAAGCCACCCGGTAAGCAGTGGAACACACTTGACCCAGTATTCGGAAAGGACCCACGTATCGTGGTCCCAGTTTGGTAGAAGGTTGTTTCAGGCGAAGAAAACGAGAAGAAATCCAAACTTTATCACCAGGACGATACTTGGGAGCCTTCTTTCGTCGAAGATCTGAAAAGAACTTGTAACGTTTAGAAGCTACAGAAAGGATACGATGTATTCTCCGCCAATGTCGAGTTAATCTTCGGGCAGAAAGATCAGAAGCAGGATTCTCTGTGGAAGAAGTATGCAAAGGAAATGTTCTGGGCTGATATCCGTAAGCCGCATGAAAAGGAGAGGTCTGAAGGGAGGAATTATACCGGGCGTTATGAGCCAATTCAGCTAATGGAAGGTAAGAAGTCCAGTTAGAGTGAAAATGATCCACATAATGTCTAAGATATGTTTCAAGACACTGGTTTACCCTTTCAGTCTGGCCGTTAGATTGTGGATGATGAGAAGTAGACAGAGATATTGTAGTTCCAAAGTGTTTACAAAGTGATCTCCAAAATCGGGAAACAAACTGTACCCCTCTATCTGAAACAATATCCAGAGGAAATCCATGGATTCTTACAATATGCAAAATAAAAAGTTCAGAAAGTCTTTTGGCAGACGGTAATCCTGGTAAGGGAACAAAATGAGCAGTCTTAGTGAACCTGTCGACCACCACCCAAATAGTGTTGTTTCCAGCTGACAAAGGAAGGTCGGTAATAAAGTCCATGGATACATGAGTCCAAGGCTGATGAGGTATGGGCAACGGTTGGAGCAACCCTGAAGGAAGTTGGCGAGGAGTCTTGTTTATGGCACATTGTGTGCATACTGAGACGTAATCTTTAACATCTTGAGAGAGAGTAGGCCACCAGACATGTTGTTTGAGATTTCGAGCGGTGATACTGATGCCAGGATGTCCAGAAAGGGGACTATCATGAGCCCAAAATAGAATCTTGGAACGAAGGCGTTCAGGAACAAAGAGTAAACCATCAGGAGGTTTACAGGACAAAGGAAGATTCCTTTGAGCAGACTGTAAATCTTGTAACCAGGAAGTTGTTAGCTGGGCTATGACTTCATGAGGTTGGAGAATGGTACCAGACTCAGGAATTGGGGTATCTTGAAATTGTCTGGAAAGGGCGTCTGCTTTAATATTTTTTGAACCAGGTATATAAGACAAATTATAGTGAAACCGGGAGAAGAATAACAACCAGCGTGCTTGCCTGGAATTCAATCGTTTGGCCGTTTGGAGATAAAGAAGGTTTTTATGATCAGTGAGTATGGTAAACGGCAAAGAAGTACCCTCCAGCCAATGCCTCCATTCGTCCAAGGCCATTTTAATGGCAAGCAACTCTTTATTGCCTACGTCATAGTTAAATTCAGAAGGAGTGAATTTTTTAGAGAAAAATCCAACAGGATGAATCTTTCCAGTCTCCAGTATTCGTTGAGAAAGAACAGCTCCAGCAGCAACAGAGGAAGCATCAACTTCCAGGATGAACTGAAAATCTGGATTTGGGTGACGGGGAATAGGTGCAGAAGAAAAAGCTTCTTTGAGAGACTCAAAAGCCTCAATAGCCTCAGGAGGCCATTTTTTACAATTTTGCCCCTTTCTAGTGAGAGAAGTAAGGGGAGAAGTAATAGTAGCAAAATCCTTGATGAACTTCCTGTAATAGTTGGCGAAGCCCAGAAAACATTGCAAAGCCTTCAGAGAATCAGGTCTAGGCCAATCCAAGATGGCAGAAAGTTTAGTAGGATCCATTTCAAATCCAGATGCCGATATTACATAACCCAGAAAGGGTATGGATTTTTGATGGAAAGAACATTTCTCCAGTTTAGCAAACAGATGGTAATCTCTTAAACGTTGAAGTACTTTCCTGACGTGGTGCACATGATCTTGGTGGTTTTGAGAAAAAATCAAGATATAGTCAAGGTATATGATGACAAAGATATTCAAAAAATCACAAAAGATCTCGTTTACAAAATGTTGAAAAACCGCCGGAGCATTGCATAGCCCAAAAGGCATGACCAGATATTCGTAATGCCCAAATCGAGTGTTAAAAGCAGTCTTCCATTCATCTCCTTTGCGTATACGGATAAGATTGTATGCACCACGTAGATCAAGTTTAGTAAATATGGTGGCTCCCTGAAGATAAGTAAAAAGTTCAGGAATAAGGGGTAGAGGATAACTGTTCTTGATGGTAATCTGATTTAGTCCTCTGTAATCAATACAGGGTCGTAATCCGCCATCCTTCTTTCCTACAAAAAAGAAACCAGCCCCTACAGGGGAAGAGGAGGGTCGGATAAATCCTCTAGCCAGATTGTCTTTAATATATTCTTCCAAAGCCACGTTTTCAGGTTTAGAAAGTGGATATGTCTTGCCTCGAGGATAGGTAGCCCCAGGAAGGAGATCAATGGGGCAATCGAAAGGACGGTGAGGAGGAAGACGTTCAGCTTCCTTTTTGGAGAAAACATCCACAAAGTCACGATAAGGCATAGGTAGAGAGTCCGGAGTTTCGATTGTGAGAGCAATAGTGAGTGGTAACTTGGTGATCTTTTGAAGACATTTAGTCTGGCATGTAGATCCCCAGGAGGTGAGTTCGCCAAAAGTCCAAGAAAAAGTAGGATTATGTACTTGGAGCCAGGGTAGTCCCAAGATAATGGGAAATTGAGGAGCGGGAATGACATCAAAACAAATTGTCTCGGAATGAAGTATTCCAACAGTGAGAAGTAAAGGTTTAGTAGCAAACTGAATGTATCCGGAACCCAAAGGATCTCCACTGACCGTAGAGACTGAAATTGAATACTCTTTCTTTAGTAAGGGTATAAAGTGAGTAGAGACGAATGTGGAGTCAATGAACACTCCTCCAGCACCAGAGTCGATAAGAGCTTGGGTATGAATCTTACTATGTCCATTTTGAAGGGTTACTGGAACAAAGAGTTTCTTGTATAGGGAATGACTACTTTTTTGGCTTAACTCAGTTCCCTGGACTAGAGTTAAGCCCTGGCTTTTACTGGCCTGGTAGGACAATCCCTTAATAAATGCCCTTTAAGGCCACAGTACAAACACAAGCCAAGAGAACGTCTTCTCAAGCGTTCAGTCTCTGTTAATTTTATACTTCCCACTTCCATGGGTTCAGCCTGATCAGGAGTAGGAGAGGCAGGAGTGACTGGATTAGAAAAACGAGGAGCCAAACGAAAAGGAGTTCGAGTTGATGACCTCTGTGTTCTATCCCTTTCTTGTTGGCGTTCACGAAATCTGGCGTTGAGACTGATACAAAGATTTATTAAGGCTTCCAAGGATTCTGGAAGTTCCCGATACACCAATTCATCCTTGAGACGCTCAGAAAGTCCTTTACGAAAAGTGGCTCTAAGTGCTCCCTGATTCCAAGTAGTTTCAGAGGCAAGGGTGCGGAACTCAATAGCGTATTGAGAAACTGGTTGACTACCTTGTCGTAAATCCAAGAGAGTAGCTTCAGCAGCGGATGACCTTCCAGGTTTATCAAATACATTTGAAAACACAGAGAGAAATGTATCTACATCCAAAAGTATAGGGTCATTCTTTTCTAGCAAAGGTGATACCCAAGCCAAAGCTTTTCCTTTCATTAAGGAAATAAGAAATGTGATTCTAGAAGAGGGAGTAGCAAAAAGAGTAGGGCTATTTCGGAAATGGAGACGGCACTGATTCAGAAAACCCCTACATTCTTCAGGATTCCCATCATATTTATATACCGGAAGAGGTATCCTGGGACTCAGTTGTACTTGAGACTGGTTGTTTGGAATCGAAGGAGGTAATGCCTCATTAAGATTAGGATTGGGATTGGGAGGTGTAGTAGCAACCAAATTTTGTAATAAAGCAGTTATTTGATCAAGTTTAGTGTCCAGGGATTGCAAGTGGGTGGCATGAGATCCCAGTAGCTGTCCCTGGTGAGCCACGGCCATGGATAATTCAGTGGGGTCCATTTATGGCCCGTTTGTAATGTCAGCCGTTTAGGAATCAGTCCGGGGTGCAACCCAACTGCTAGCGTGAATAGTAAAACACACGCTAGCACACTGAGAAATAACCAGGACGTGACCCACTCAGGAAACAAACAAGATTGGTTACAAAAAATAATAATTGTTCCAATACGCTGGAAAGCCACAAAAGTGAAAACGTCGCTTTAAGCAGGTTTGTAATATATAAAGATAATGCTCTTATTTGCAGCTTGTAAAAGTAAATGTTCCTTTAAGCAGACTTGTAACAAACAAAAAGACAAAGTTCTCTTTTGCAGCTTGTGAAAGTAAATGTCCCTTTAAGCAGGCTTGTAACAAACAAAAAGACAAAGTTCTCTTTTGCAGCTTGTAAAAGTAAATGTCCCTTTAAGCAGGCTTGTAACAAACAAAAAGACAAAGTTCTCTTTTGCAGCTTGTAAAAGTAAATGTCCCTTTAAGCAGGCTTGTAACAAACAAAAAGACAAAGTTCTCTTTTGCAGCTTGTAAAAGTAAATGTCCCTTTAAGCAGGCTTGTAACAAACAAAAAGACAAAGTTCTCTTTTGCAGCTTGTGAAAGTAAATGTCCCTTTAAGCAGGTAGTAAATAGGAAATTATATCCAAGAGTTAGATTGAGGGATAAGGCATAAGCAAGGTCAGGCAGGCAGTAGTCGGTATCCAGAAATCAGTAGCAGGGATAAGGCAAAAGCTAGGTCAGGCAGGCAGTAGTCGGTATCCAAACATCAGTAGCAGGGATAAGGCAAAAGCTAGGTCAGGCAGGCAATAGTCGGTACACAAGTATAGAAACAGATACAGGTAAAGTACTCACAAACGCCAGGGAAATCAAACAAACGGGCCCCGAGTAAGATCTCCCGCCGTGGTTTAAAGGCAGGAGCGGCGACGTCATCAGAGGGGTGTGTCAGAGGATGCGTCACGTTGCTAAGCAACGTGACGTCATTCACACTGAGAAGATCCGGGAGCCGCGGTGACACGGCGATGAGCGGAAAAATCATGACAATCCCTTGAACAAGGAGACATTGCTTCTTTGTTAGCTTCCAGCTAAGGACTTTCACTCCAATGAGAAATTGAGGTCCTTCCTCGTCCCAGTTCTGTGTAGCATTGGCTCCTCCTATCTGCCCTCCCACACAGTGCTTTCTGGGGGAAAAAAGAAAGGTAGAGTCTAAACAGTGCTGTTATTTATGAGTGGCAGTAACCATTTTTAGAAGTCAGAGTATTTAGCCTACTGAGGTGGTCCACTGAAAGCCGAAATGGACGTCTGGGGTTGCCATGTTCCTTGTTCAAAAGAGGATTTCCTGGTAATTTGGGCCTGGACTGACCTTGTTAGGTGAGATCAGACTTATATACTTCAAGAAAGTTCTCCTCTTTGAAAAGTACAATTGGGTTAAGAGGCTGATCCCAAGTGGTAAATCGCCATAGAACAAGCTACTGAGCCAGTGGAGACTCCTCTATAGGAGCACAGGTGCACATGAACCCTCTAAAGTAAAGAGAAAAAAAAGGTTCCAGTCTGGTCCAGTTTTGTAAAAAAATAAATAAATATTGCCCTTTTTACTTCTATCTGTCGCACCGCATGTGCGATAGATAGAAGTATAGGTTTCAAGTACTCTGCACTTATTTGTAAGTGCCTACAGTGCCGCAACCCAACCCAGGCCTTAACCTGCTTAATCGTACAGATTTTGCTGTGTGAGTGAGAGCAGTTTTCATTGCGAAATCTGCGTTCCTAAACCGTTCCTATCCTGTTGATCTTCATCTTCTTATAATATCCACTGCCGGTCATATAGAAAAGTCAAAGGAGTAACTAGAAACCACAGGGCCCAGGTGCAAGAATCTAAGAAGGGTGTGTGTGTGTTTATATGTTTGTGTATATATGTGTGTGTTTGTGTTTATATGTGTGTGTGTGTGTTTGTGTATATATGTGTGTGTGTATATATGTGTGTGTATATATGTGTATGTGTGCGTATATGTGTATGTGTGTGTATGAGTGTGTAAATATGTGTATGTATATATGTGTATGTGTGTGTATATATGTGTATGTGTGTGTAAATATGTGTATGTGTGTGTATATATGTGAATGTGTATGTATATATGTGTATGTGTGTTTATATATGTGTATGTGTGTGTATATATGTGAATGTGTATGTATATATGTGTATGTGTGTTTATATATGTGTATGTGTATGTAAATATGTGTATGTGTGTATATATGTGGATGCCTCTGACGAAGTGGGGAGGAGCCCCACAAAACGCATTAGGCCACGCCCACATTGACGTACGCAGGGAAGCAACCAGACACACAGCGCTCTAGCCGGCATGTGAACGCCTGTGAGAGTTTGCTTTCTGCGGTTAGCGTCTTGTATTTTAAAAGGACATTGCGGCATTAGGACTTTGGACGTTTGCTCATCTACTCCAGGGAGTTGTCATGGACAGATTGAAGGAATCAGCACAGCTGTTCTTTGGCAGACTCGTCGCTGGTAGAGAGTGAAACTGTCATCCTGGGTTCGTACTGAGCCAGACTGTTGGTTCTTCTACTGTGCCTGCACCATACCTCATATGTTTGAGGGTGGAAAGTGTGAGTGAGTTTTGTACAAGTGTTTATTAAACCAATTTTTAACCATACTACTCTTAGATCAGTCATTTGCGCTCCTGTTTTCTGCTTTTTCTCCTATATATGTGTATGTGTGTGTAAATATATGTATGTGTGTGTATTGGGCCTAGCACTGGCCTGAAACATTGTACTTTTTCTCTTTGGACCCCATGTAAGAAAATAAAGGTCTGTTTTAAAATTTGGAGGCTGGAATCTACTATTTAAGGTTGGAGTCTCTCTAAGGCCCTGATATTCAAAACTGCTTTGCTCAGGTGAGATATTCTAAAATGATCCTCCACCACTGCAAGATCCCTAGTGAAATTTTCAAAAGGTAGATTTTGCTTTACTTCTCCAAGGGACGTCCCCTGAATTTCTGAATGTGAAGGAGAGACAAGCCCTTTGCAATATATAGCACAGCATGACATGACAGCTCTGCTGCATTTACACTTTGTGCTTTCTATTTGATATCAATTTACACTTCAGATTACATTTTATTACATTTAAACTTTGCACTTTCTATTTTGTATTTTATTTTGTGTATAGCAGTGTATTTAGGATTGGGATTTTACAAATTCTGCCAATTTTCTAAGAAAAGGGGAGGAACCTAGAAATCCAAGAGAGATGAGAGATGCCTTCCATGGAAGGTAATGAAGCTCTCTGGGATACAACATTTCACATGGGAGAAAGAGAAGGTAACCGGAGAACCCCTGCCTGGGGGTGATATAAAGGCTCTGTTTGCATCAATTCCAAATTAAACTGAAATGTTTTCACTACAATTTAACTTGCTTTTTTGTTAGTTAAAATAAGTATATTGTGAATTTGAAGCAAACTTTACCTGCATACAGCCGGTGAGACAAATCAGTGAGACCAGCTTGTTTAAATGCTTAGAAAATTTCACAAGACTTGTGAGAGAGCTTCAGACATACCCTGGGAATCCCCCTGATCAGCTCAGGGAACTGCCCTCCCCCTCCCACTTTCTGAAGCTGCCTGCCAGTTTTAGTTTGCAATCCAGCAAATTCAATGTGAAATGCAATTTGTATATATAAACAGAAATATATAAAGTATGATCCTAGTTTGTTACAGTAGCACAGAAGTGCAACAAAACTTTCATATCACAAAGTACTGTATTGCACTGGACTTATCTATCCTTCATATATAGAAATTAGATAGATTTTGCAGTGTTGGAGAGTTCTACCTCTTTTTCTTTTGAATATTCAGTGAGTTAACCCCCTGTGAAGTCTCAACTGCAATTTCTCTCCACGCTGGAGAACCTTTGAATATCAGGGCCTAAGGGTGATAGGGGAAACCAGACATTGGCTCATTGCCCAATGTGTCTTGATAGTAGAGGCTCATTTCTAAATTTCCATGTTATATATAAATTATAAACAATTAAGCACAGCATTGCATCGGAAAAAGTTTGCATATGCATGTAAAACTGCAATTGAGCGGATAAAATGTTCATGTCTTTGATCCTGAACACTTTTTTTCAAGAAAACACCCCTTGAAAAGCTAAAAATATTATGTTTATTTTATTGCCTCTGTTGTGTTAATGAGCTCCTATATTGACCTAAGCAATCAGTATGTAGCATATTGTAGGGTCAAGATCTCAGACTGCACTCCAGTCCAGTGATATTGTTTGGTGGTTTCCCATTGTATAGTGGTCTCCATTTCACATTCATACACCTGTTACAGTACTTGTTTTTTTCTGAGTCATCTAAAAGAAGGTGTTTTGAAAAATATATAGTTTTATGTAGTATGTATTTCTACATTTTGAAATGTCACTGTTAAAATAAAAATAGTTGTAATTATTTTGTTATTTAGTACAACATATACTCTGCAATAATTGTAAAAGCTAGCATCCAGTGCTGTGAATACCCAAATGGTCTACTAGATGTGATTATTTTGTATGAACACAATCTGTACATAGCCAGTGGCTAAATGTAGCCACCAATCAGGGTAGCTGAACCAAAAATAAGCCGTCTCCTAAGCTTACATTCCTGCTTTTTCAAATTAAGATACCAAGAGTCAAAGAAAATGTAATAATAGGAGTAAATGAGAAAGTTGCTTAAAATGTCATGCTCTGACTCATAAAAGAAAATATTTGGGTTTAGTATCCCTTTAAGTATTGGCTATAGAAAAGCTGTGTAAACATCCCCAGCAGTATATTATATTACAGTCACAGTGAGTGTTAGAGAGAACAATTGAAAATTAATATTGTCTTTCTTATCTCTCCTATGTATTGAGCTTTGGTAATACAGACAGAGATAATATAGCTAAGCATATGTGTGTACAGAAAGTAGTACAATGAGATCTGCAATAATAAAATAAGGTGAATCTTTGAACCATTTATTTTTCAAATGTTTATGTCCCTTTACAGCAAATGATCAAGACAAAAGGATGAGTGTGAATTAAAGCAGTAACTCTTTTAAATCCACCTTATGTGAACCATTTAGAACGGCTGTGCCAGAGTTAAAGTAAGTTCTAATTGTTTCAGTCCACCTTATGTGAACCATTTGAACGGGCTGTCCCAGAGGAGTAAGCGGTAATTGTTTTAGTCCACCTTATGTGATCCATTTAGAACGGGCTGTGCCAGAGTTAAAGCGGTAATTGTTTTAGTCCACCTTAAGAGAAGAGGCTGTACGAGAGGAAGGGGCTGGGTTTGGTGCTTTAACTCTAGTACGTGTAGAGGAAAACAGGAACTGCCAGTAATAGGAGCTATTACACTGCTCAGCAGGTTGCCAGCAGTGTACACTAGATTAGCTGTACTGCAAACCTGTAGGGGCTCAGGGTATGAGACCCCCGGGCAGCTGTTTCACACCATGGCCTTTTCTGCCCCCAACCAGCCCCAGCTAATCCGCAGTAGCCAGAAAGATGAATATTTCCAGGGCAGTTTGCGAGGCCAGGCGCATGAGACGTGCCAAGCTTTTGTAGGTGAGTGATCTACTGTCTGATCCCTGGACTTTTCATGGCAGTAAGGTGTCTATGTTAAAGGGACATATAAATCCAGCATACTGTTGTATATTATTACATGGCATTTTTCAGTGCTAAACATTTGTACAAAATAAATTTTAAAGGGGCATTCTAGCCAAAACTGAAATGTACTACAGTGTATTTTAGGTTTGAGTATAATTTATTTTCAATATACCTGCATTAGTAGAAATGCTTTTTAAAGATATCCCTATTTTGAGAGAGCTTTTACTATGTATGTGCACTTGAAACATATCTACATATTCTTCATGCACTAGCATATTGAATAGTGTGTCTGCTCAGTGCAAACAATGCCCTGTATTTTGCTGGCGAAGGCTCAGTTTACCTGATACAAGCCACCGCCAGCTCGCTGTGAAGACACAAAATGCTGGAGTATGAAGCATATTTAGATATGCTTTGTGTTCCTGCAAAGTAAAGGCTCACCCTAAAACCAGTGACAGCTTTTTAGTAGAAGTATTTTTTTTGCTTATGCAAGTATATAGAAAACCTATTTCTATCCACAAGTGGAATGCATTAAAGAGCGCTTCAGTTTTTGATGGAATATCCTTTTATCGTTAAATCTGAACCAAGTGCACATGTCTAGTGTCTAACATTGAGCTCATATGGACTTTTTTAATGCTCAGAAACAGCTGCACACTAGTATGGCCCAGCATGCTATATGTGTGATTCAGACAGACCGGTTCTGACCCCAATGGTCTTTCTATTGCTTCACTATCAACTCATCTGAATCTCTAGTTTATATAGCTTTACTACTGCAGACATCCCAACTGTCCTGTATTTTACTGGACAGTCCACTTTTGAAGCTCTGTCCTGCTTCCACTATTTATGGTTCAGGGGGCGGCAGTGTGAATGACATACAAGGCAGAGACCTTATTGTCTTCATGCACGTTGTCTGCGATCCAAGCTGAGAATACACTTATAACATTGTATTATCACATGATACTTGTAGGCATCTCTGCAGGGGTTTACTCAGTTACTGTTGAGAATTCATGTAATAATAAAATAAATTAGAGCATTTTATTACATAAGTGCAAACAAGGCACTTGCCAAGGGCAACAGATTTAAGGGGGGCAGCACATTTTGATTCTCACTACACACCCACACCTACACAAACACTGTACACTGCACTACACACTCCCTGCACTACACACCTTCACCATATACACACACGCACAGTTTCACTTTAAGAAAGTATAACTGCCTGTCCTTCAAGTTTTCCAGAATTAATTTTTCGTCGTTTTTCTTCTTCATTATATTATTAATTTGTATTTCATTATTCACTGCTCATCTAGAGGAAAACGAGAAGGTAGTTTTTGTTTTAATACTTTGCAAAGTCATAATAATAATACATTTATTTAGCAGATGAAATCATTTGCACATTCATACTACAATGTTTGACAATAAAAACATTACAGAATACATTGTTGGTGACTTTGTGTTAGCATTTTACTCTAGTAGCAATATGGGAGCCGTAACATGAGGTTCATAGGTCATTACAGACACAACCTTTGCTCATATACTCATTGCAGAATTTCTGCAGATACAAATTATAGCTCTGTTGCTTAAAGTGGTGACACTTTGTGTGCTGCCACAATGCAGTCCAAGCTTGACTAGTCCCAGTGTGTTTTATCTGCCCACCCTCCTCACTAAAGTTACTGGTGTATGTGTTTTACCCAGGAACATTTTTTATCAGTTATTTGTCTTTTAAATAGTATTTTAATGTAAAAGTTAATATCAGCCAATCACTGCACATCATGTAGGACATTCATATTTCTGAATGTACAAAATGCAGGAAAAGCAGGCAAAAATAAACCTGCTGCATTCAATTTTGATTTCAAGTAATTGTTTGTCCACAGAATCCATTATAATTGCACTATGTTCTAAAAACAAAATCTATATATCTTTATAAAGTTTTTGTGCTGGTTCATATATACTGAAGTTGAGGGAGGGTGTGTGTTTGTGCAGCATTTCAAATATACTGAGGTGAGACTGGTACTTTCTAGCATAAAACAGTACTGATTTCATTATTTTATTCTCTATATATAAAAAGGCAAAAATAATTTTATTTTCATAAATTCTCTATCTCCTCCTCCCCCTCTTCTTCTCTCTTTGTCTTCTCCCTATTCAGATAACTCATCCCCTCTCGTCTACTAGCTTTTAACCCCTCACTAGTAAATCATAGAGATATCTTTCAACCCCTGTGTGTGTATATTTATGTTTGTGTAAAATTTTATATATACAGTACTGTGTGTGTGTGTGTGTGTGTATGTATGTATGTGTATATATATGTATATATGTATATATATATATATATATATATATATATATATATATATATATATATATATATATATATATATAAAATAGATCCAATTATTGCACTCTCTGGGTTTAGAACACAGCAACCTTTAATGCGTGACGTTTCGGGGCATTCACCCCTTCCTCAGACATCCATAAAGTGAAAAAAGCTTAACTGATACAATAGGCTCCTCCTACTTCCGCCACAACCAATCACACAGGTATCTCAATAGATACTAACCTAATTACATTCTTGTCACAGTGTTCAACAAACCTTATTACAAACATAAGGATATGTAATACATATCAAATAGTGTAAACAATAATATCATAGTACATCCTCTGTGCATAATGTGACCAAACGTTCCTAAGCAATGGAGATTCACAGACGTTAATACACAGCCATACATTAAAATCAAGTCACAGTTATTACTGCCCTGTAATAATATATACAGATATATCTACAAACTCTTATATTTAAATAACCTTACCCTCAAGTTCATAGGAAGTATATATTGTGGCCATGATCCCCACCATTTCCAAACATTTGCAGCGTGGTAGAGTCTAGCCGAAACTGAGGGATGGGGGCATGTCCAGCTACGTCATAATGTGAGTCATCGAGTTTAGCCAATCAACCGGCAGTATTTACGATTGTATACCCGGCCACAGTCCCCATATCTCCGTTTTAAGTGTGTTACTCCCAGTCAAATCAGCTGAGAGAGCAATTATATATAGTGTGTATACTCACACAACATAAGCACAGCTCGCAATTATGTTGCATTAACACGTATCCAACAATTACAGCGTGTTGGAGTCTTAGCCGAGACTGAGGGATGGGGGGCGTGTCATAGTGTGAGTCATCATGCTTAGCCAATCAGCAGACACTATTTGCGATCGCATACGTTGACACAGTTCCCATATCTCTGTAGTACCACCTACTATAATGCATAATAATAGCCACAACTATGTTAATATAACCCAGGCAGTATAACTTAACAAACTATCTAAAAGGATATTACCTGTATAGTAAAACAGTCATAAATATCTCCCAGTTCAAAGAGAGTATCCCCTTACCAAACAAATGCACTATATATTAAAGGAACACTGAACCCAATTTTTTTCTTTCGTGATTCAGATAGAGCATGCAATTTTAAGCAACTTTCTAATTTACTCCTATTATCAATTTTCTTCGTTCACTTGCTATCTTTATTTGAAAAAGAAGGCATCAAAGCTTCTTTTTTGGTTCAGGACGCTGGACAGCACTTTTTATTGGTGGATGAATTTATCCACCAATCAGTAAGAATAACCCAGGTTATTCACCAAAAATGGGCCGGCTTCTAAACTTACATTCTTGCATTTCAAATAAAGATACCAAGAGAATGAAGAAGATTTAATAATAGGAGTAAATTAGAAAGTTGCTTAAAATTGCATGCTCTATCTGAATCGCGAAAGAAAAAAATTTGGGTTCAGTGTCCCTTTACTACAAATGAAGAGCATTATTCAATCTACCAGTATGTTACTATACAGTATTAACTAAAAGCTGACACATTCAGGGAACAAATACCAAACCATTATCAATGGGAAGAAAAATATATATGGGTGGCACTGGCCCCATAACTCAGGTGGGTCTTTAGTCACCTAAACCGTATCCATATCCTGTCTATTAAATATTAACTAGGGGCACGTCGGGGGGCATAGGGTCACAACATATATATACAGAAGTGGCTCTCGACTGTAACTAATTACTTCATGTCTTCATGAAGTATGGTATTGAACTTTCAATTCAGAGATCCTTCCCATTTAAAGGAAACGGTGCCAGTCCACACTGGTGTTCAGTCCTCCTGGATGAACAGTCCCCAGGGTGTAGATCCATTTAGTCTACAGTTGCAGGAGCTTCTTCTTCCTGCCCCCCCCCCCTTAGTCCAAGAAAGGGGTATGTGGTCAATCAACAGAAAGAGTAGATCCTTCACCGTATGGTTCATTTCCAAGAAGTGCTTCGCCACTGGTTGGTCCGTCTTCTTTTTATCCAATGCTGTTCTAATGGAACTCTGATGGTTAGCCATCCTTTTCTTAATATCATCATCCGTTTTTTCCTACAAAGTAATTTCCACAAATACAATTAAGTAGATAAACCACATATTTAGTGGAGCAAGTTAGGTGGAATTTGATCCTGTATCTGTGATTTAGAATGTGGATGATGAAATGTGGTACTTTGGATCATTGAGTTACAGGTTGTACAGCTAATGCACTTAAATCATCCCGGTTTCTGGATCTGTAACCATAATTCTTTGGTGTAGGCTTGTTTAGAATCTGTTTTCATTAATAGATCTTGCAGGTTGCGACCTCTCTTATAACCCATTCTTGGAGCTTCTGCTTTCTGGAAGGGGAGCGATGTATCAGATGCCAGTAGTTTCCAATGTTGTCTTATCGATTTTGCCAGAACATCTGTTGCAGGTGTGTACGTAGTGACAAATGTCATCCGTTCCTTTGTGCTATCTTTGAATTGATTTGCCAATAATTCTGTTCTTATGCATTCGTTGGATGCTTTCTAGGCTCCCTTGATAATATCAAAGGTATATCCCCTCTGAGAATTTGACTGACATTTCATGTAATTGTGTTTGTGCTTCTCTCTGAGAATTGTTCCTCACCACTCTGACAATAAACTGTGTGTATATATGTACAATTTGATGCAAATACATTATATATAGAGATTAAGATATCTTAAATCAGTGATGTTTTGTGCTAAAGAGAACAGTTCCTCTCAGTATGTTTGAAATGCTACCCACAGTCACATCCAAGTCCTTTAATTTGCTAAGTTTTGGAAAAGTTCTTTGGGAGAAAAATAAAAACCCTTACAACTAAAAGAATGAAACAAAAGATACGTCTTGAGAGCTTTGTGTTTTAGCATGAAGTGTGACATATCTAGGTCACTTTATTTGCACAGATCTGTGAGCGTTCTCTGGCATAAAACAACTTTACAAATGAAAGGCTGAAACCAAAGAAGTGTGTTTGAGATCTTTGTAGAAAACACATAATGTTTCTTGGCATCAACAGCTACAAGGGATGCCAGGTGCCCAGTACTGAACCAATATTTCAACTGTCTGTTCATTTAAAAAATAAAGAATACTTTTCTGAAGGGGAAAAAACACACAAATGTCCATTCTGCATTAAAGGGACACTGTACCCCAAAATTTCTTTTGTAATTCAGAAAGAGCATGCAATTTTAAGAAACTTTCTAATTTACTCCTATTATCAATTTTTCTTCGTTCTCTTGCTATCATTATTTGAAAAAGAAGGCTTCTAAGCTTTTTTTTGTTTCAGTACTCTGGACAGCACTTTTTTTTGTTGGTGGATGAATGTATCCACCAATCATCAAGAACAACCCAGGTTGTTCACCAAAAATGGGCCGGCATCTAAACTTACATTCTTGCATTTCAAATAAAGATACCAAGAGAATGAAGAAAATTTGATAATAGGAGTAAATTAGAAAGTTGCTTAAAATTTCATGCTCAATCTGAATCGCGAAAGAAATTTTTTGGGTACAGTGTCCCTTTAAAGATACATAAAAGTGTAATAAAAATAAAGTGACACTAAAGTCATAATTAAGATCAATCAATTTTGTTTTGTTTTTTTCTTCTTAGGTGCCAAAAAGTGGCTGCAATGGAGGAAAGAAATTGAATTGCTTTGTGATGTTGCTTATTACACCCTGACAACATTTTCAGGTATTCAGTAAGGATTTCAACATCTTTGAGAAAATGTTTGGATGACATAACTGTATAATAAGAGAAAATATATAGAATTTGATTTAAAGGACCATGAAATTGAATTTGACATATGCTGCCTTGTTCAGATGATGATTATCTGATGTTTTAGGGCTGGACTATCATTTTAGGCTGTTTTAGTTCTCCTTTGTAAAAAGCACACGTGTGCTAAAAGAGGCTTCTTCCAGGTGGTGACCCATCAAAGAACAAGCTACTACACAGTTGTTCTTTCCTGGTTGAGCACCTCTCTTTCTGTAAAAATGTATGCATCAGCATGCCACATCTCATTTCTGGCTGGCTGTTAGGTAGTACGGCAGCCAGGCCCAGTCACCTTGCACTGAAAGATTGGGACAGTCTACTTGAAAACTTTTATTGTTTAAAAAGATAGATAATCCCTTTATTGCCCATTCCCCAGTTTTGCATAACCAACACTATTATATTAATATACTTTTTACCTCTGTGATTACTTTCTATCTAAGCCTATGCAGACTTCCCCCTTATTTCAGTTCTTTTGACAGACTTGCATTTTAGCCAATCTTTGTCCTCTCATAAGTAACTCCACGGGAGTGAGCACAGTGTTAGCTACATGGCACACATGAACTAACACTGTCTAGCTGTGAAAACCGGTCAAAATGCACTGAGATAAGAGGCCGCCTTCAAGGGCTTAGAAATTAGCATATGAGCCTACCTAGGTTTAGCTTTCCGCAAAGAATACCAAGAGACCATAGAAAATGTAATGATCAAAGTAAATTGGAAAGTTGTTTAAAATTGCATGTTCTATCTGAATCATGAAAGTTTAATTTTGACTACACTGTCCTATTAACATTACAATAAAGGGTGCAGGGCTAAGGGTAACATATCTATTGTGGGTATATGACAGAGCAGATAAAGGGCCTGAACTCAGGTCTGATAAGGGTATGGGGATTAGATTGTGGCTGTAGTGCCAGGGATTTAAGGTTGAAAAATGGACTGTAAGTCCAGATCTGAGGTTTGCTGGGAAATTATGGTAGTGCAGGGCCACAAGGCAAGGACTTGATCTGAAATCAGATTTGGGTGTGTTTATGGGACTAGTGTATAGCAAAGCAACAGAAAGTGTTTAAACATTTTAAAGCAAATGAATAGGTTTGCTCCACCCACAATTGACTTATTTTGAGGAGCCAATCCGGGCTTGTCTCTGGAGTAGATGTGGCTTTCCATGGTTATGTTAATAAACTGCAAAACTGTGGCTTTGCCATCTGATAACTCTTGCTGAGGCCAGTTAGGGACAGATAACTAACAGGGGAACGCTTGTGAAGTCCGCAGAGTGCGTAGTTCTCACAAATAGAAAGCCCACAATTTTTATGTTTTACACGAAAAGGGGGAAAATAATGAAAGTAGCAAAGTTGTTTTCCTTTACATAATTAAACATTCTATAGTACATTCTCAAGGTTTTTATTCCCCCTTTTTAAGGCCCATTTACACTTCCTGTTTGCTTCAAAATCAAATCAGATTTAACTTAAAGGGACACGAGTCAAAATTAAACTTTCATGATTTAGACATGAGACACAGTTTTAAGAGACTTTCTAATTTACTTCCATTATCAAATTGTCGACAGTCTTTTTATATGCGTACTTTCTGAGGCACCAGCCACTATTGAGTTTGTGCAAAAGTTTATAGTGTAGACTTATACGAGTCTGTTATTGGCTGATGGCTGTCACATGATACAGGTGTCTGGCAAATTGAAGTAAATGTAAAAATGTATTTAAAAAAATCTGCTCATTTAAAATTCACTACTTTTACATTGTCTTTTAATTATGCAGCTCTACTGTATTTAATGATTCTTTTAACCTTTTCGTGCAAAAATATACTTTTTAACATGTTTCAATACTACTCTTTCTTATGCATGATAGAATTTTTTTTTTTAAAGTTTTCTGTTCCTTCAAGTCTAAAATGTCTAAACCAATAATTCCTAATAACCTAACTTGTTGGGTCCTCAAGGAATGAAATTCAGCAGCCTGCCAAAAAGTGATGGTAAACCCAAGCGTATAACAAATGTTATTATTTACCATCACTAAAAATAGACAGCGTTACACTCACCCCATCTGTTAGGAAAGTAGATCACTAACACAGCGCCTCTACCTGCCAACGGCACCGTGCTCTCTTCAATGAGGTGACGTTTCCACCTCTAGACCAATAGCCTTGCGTGTCAACTGGAATCCTACCACAGCTAGAGGTCTAAACGTCACTGGAGACGCTGTGCTAGCGATCTACTTTCCTAACAGCTAGGGTGAGTGTAACGTGTTTGTTTTTTTTGTTTTTATTCACAAAATGATTTGAGAACCTCATGTTTATTTTTTCATGATGCTAAATCCTAGCGTTTGTTATACGCTTGGATTTACCATCACTTTAACCTTTTTAAGCAGTTATGCCGTTCTATTCCGTCATAATTAGACTGGGCTTTAAAGCCGTTATGACGGAATAGAACGTCATAGCTAACGGCTGTCCTGAAGCCTTCTGTGCTGTCAGGACTTGATCGCAGTCTTGGTGGCGTTCCTAGGCTTGTAGGGACGCCCCCCAGATGCGATCCAATAATTGAAATCTCGCGATCGTGTGCACAATCGCGTGGTTTCAATTTGTCTACATCGGAACAGTTGTTCCGATGTAGGCACTTTAGCCCTGACACGAAAGGGTTAATACTGTGTATTGTTGTTGTTTGTGCTAGACATATAATGACCATATGATTTGCAATTGTGTATTTCAGGTTACCAGACTCTTGGAGAAGAGTATGTTAATATTGTGCAGGTTGATTCATCAAAGAAAAAGGTGCCATCCTTAATTCAACGAGGATTACTTGTGTGTTGCCATACTCTGTTACCTTACGTGTTAGATAAGGAGTTGGCACTCTTGGAACAAGAGCTCCAAACTGAAAACGATGGAATACGTGTTTCTCATGGGCGGTTGTCATATGGGTCCCATCGTAAATCATGGATCTGGAAGAAAGTGCATCGAAAAATCTCTTCTTTGTCAGAACAGCAAAAAAAAACTTTAATAAAAACTGTCTACATTGTAAGACAGAGCATTGTCTTCCTAAAAAGACTGCACCTTGCCACCTTCTACAGTAATGGAGTGTTCTACCATATTGCCAAACGAATCACAGGAATTACATATGTAAGTGGTGAAAGTGTGAAAGCATATCTTGCTACAAAATCTTACATTCAGTATATATTTTGATGCGTATTAAACATTTCACCATACAATTATTCATTGCATAACATTTTTGCACTTTCTAAAAGAAAAGTTTCTCCCCCCTTCATCAGATGGTGAGAGTCCACAAATCATCACATGTGAGAATTCCCCTCCTGACCAATAGGAGGAGAATTTCCACATGTGATGACTTGTGGACTTTCACCATCATGAAAGAAATACATTTATCAGGTAAGCTTATTATTATTAATAATAATAATAATAATAATAATAATAATAATATTATTATTTTAATTCAACAATGCTTCTAACTATACAGCTTAGTGTACTACCATAAAGTGGATGATACTACAGCACTCTAAAGCTCCCTCTATAGGTCACTTGTTTAACATTACTACAAACACTTCTGCCATGACACCTTGGCCTATATTTAACAAGGTCTGGCGGACCTGATCCGACAGTGCAGATCAGGTCCGCCAGACCTCGCTGAATACGGAGAGCAATACGCTCTCCATATTCAGCATTGCACCAGCCCTCACAAGAGCTGCTGGTGCAACGCCACACCCTTCAGACTCAGCAGGGAGGTGTGAATCAACCCGATCGTACTCGATCGGGTTGATTGCCGCCGATGTCTGTCCGACTGCTCAGAGCAGGCGGGCAGGTTATGGAGCAGCGGTCTTTGTGACCGCTGCTTCATAACTGCTGTTTCTGGCGAGCCTGCAGGCTCGCCATAAACACGTGGCATCAAGCTCCATTCGGAGCTTGATAGGCGCCATAGTGTATTCAGTACCACAATACCTTTTTTATTCTGTTTTTTTTTTTTTATACTATAATCTGTAGTACCCAACAGACCTATGGTGGCCTTCCCTTATGCTCCTGCATTTTTAATATCCATTTATCTGTTTTTATCCAATGCATTGTTAAACCACTTAAAGGGACAGTCTACACTAAAATTGTTATTGTTTAAAAAGATAGATAAGGCCATTACTACCCATTCCCCAGCTTTGCACAACCAACATTGTTAGATTAATATACATCTATGTTATGCATAAGATTAAAGGGGAAATAAAGTCAAAATTAAAGTTTTGTTATTCAGATAGAGCATGCAGCTTCTATTTAATTTATTTTGTTCTCTTGGGGGAAAAGCATACCTAGGTTATCTCAGGACCAGCAATGCATTACTGGGGACTAGCTGCTGCTTGGTGGCTGCACAGAAATACCTTTTGTCACTGGCTCACCTAATGTGTTCAGCTAACTCCCAGTTCATTGCTGCTCCTTAAACAAAGAATACCAAGAGAATGAAGCACATTTAATAACAGAAGTATATTTAAAAGCTGTTTAAAATTGTATCCCCTATCTGAATCCTGAAAAAAAAAATGTTTTCATGTCCCTTTAAATTGTTGGTTATTATTATTTCTTTTTCTTGTTAGAGACAATCAGTGCCGTAAATACAATATGAATTTATTTTGTATCTCTTTACAGCTTCGTGTAAGGGGAGCGCTCGGTGATGAGCAGCTCGTTCGTAAGGGTTACACCGTCCTTGGTGTGGTTTCATTACTTCATCTTGCGCTGTTGCTTTTTGTTCAACTTCATAACTTCCAGCAAAAGCAGGAGGCTCAGCAGAAGTGGAAACTACACCGTCGTATGTCTCATCAGAGGTATCTGCTGCGTAACTCACTGAAAATAATTCTTTTTCAAATTATTTCTCACTACTTTGTGTGTTTTACTGTTGAACATATAGGCAACTGCTGAATGGTTAAAGTACAAAATAAATCAATAATAGGCAAATGCATAATAAAATGACAATGCAAAAGCACTTCTGAATTTCCAACAAGTGTATATATATATTTTTTTTTTTCTGACCTTTTTCAAAATGAGTTCCATTTTTTATCCCCTGCATCATGCGCCAGACATCAGCCAATCACAATATGCATATGTTGGTATCTCAGAAAGCATGCATATAAAAAGACTTCACATTTTGATAATGGAAGTGAATTGGAAAGCTGTTTAAAATTGTGTGATTTATCTGAATCATGAAATATAAAAAAAGTTTTCCTTTTAACTATATTAAAGGGACACTCAAGTCAAAATTAAATTTTTATGATTCAGCTAGAGCAGCAATTTTAAACAACTTTTCAATTTACTTCCATTAACAAAATGTGCACAGCCTTTTTATGTTTACACTTTTTGAGTCACCGGCTCCTACTGAGCATGTGCAAGAATTTACTGACTATACGTATATGCATTTGTGATTGGCTGATGACTGTCGCATGATACAGGAGTAGAAATAGACATAACTTTGAAATATATCAGAATAAAATCTACTACTCATTTGAAGTTCAGACTAAGTGCTATTGCTTTTGTCTTTTTATCCGTCATTTGTTGATTATGCAAATCTACTGTATTTACTGCTTCTGTAATTTGAACCATTAAAGGGAAGTTTGTTCAGTAATCTAAAACACACTAGTAGTGTTGATAGGATTAATCCATGTACAATAGAACCACAATAAAAATACAAAGAAATAGTTGCACAGGTTTAAAATCAATGTTGGAGCAGCATTGCTAATTGCACAAAAGTCAGTTTAAAGGCCACGCCTCTTAAAGTGACAGGTGAGCAAATGTGACCGGGAGCTGTCAGCACTGATGAATTATTTTTTTAAGTGATTAATCAAATGAGTGTTTCCGAGTAATTCATTTTATTGTTTCTCATACAAATCATTTTCTATCAGTGCGACAATTGCTTTATGTACTTTGAGACAAAGGGCCTTATGTATTAATGTGCAGACCGACAAGCTTTTGCGGTGAATGGGCAACAGAAACTGTACGTCCCCTGCCTGTATGTACCATTGCACAAGCACTGCTCCCCACTTGCGTCCACTGCTTTAATACATTGCGCCCAAACTATCCAGCTTACATTCAGCTTTATAAAACTAGACTGAGCTGCAGGTATAAAATGCCTATAGATTGCAGTGAGACCTGGGAGAGAACTTTACACACGGCCAAGAAGCACAGCTGTTCAGCACAATCGCCAAAGCATTTTATTTATATATTTTTTTTCTAATAAACAGAATAAAAATAAAGTACACTTTGAATTTGTTTACTTTTTGGTGCAATTTGAATTTTGTTTTTTAAATTAAATTGTACATCTAAATATGCTATTTTTACCCTGCATACTTAAAGGAATAGAAAGGTCAAAATTGAAATTTGCATAGGGGAATTTCAATGTTAAAGCAAATAATGTTTGTAATATACTTCCATAAGCAAAAATGCTTTTAGTAAACGTTTATTACTGCTTTTTCAGCCGCATACGCTCCTATATTTAAACACCACGCCTTCTCAGAGAGTCAGATGTGACGCTTATATGACACAAATAAGTCTTCACAGACACAATACACTATTACACACTACAATTGGCTCTCTGAGTTTTAATGCTGGTCCATAGGCTGCTTAAAAACAGTAAGAACTTTTACTAGAACCAATTTTGCTAATGGAATTTTGACCTTTCTATCCCTTTTTAAAGTGACCATGTACTGTAAAATTGTTTTTCCCTTTTATTGTGTTTATACCAGATACAGAGTATATAATATATAACTTGCTTCTTTTATGTTTATTTGTGTATATGAAATAGCCAGTTTTAGTCTTTGACACCACAACCCATTAGGAGTTGAGCTTTCTATTTTATCACTTTCTGTATGCTTTGTTATATTATTTTTGTCTGGCTATGTTTACAGAGCTTCTCTATAGCCAATACTTAAAGTGATGGTAAACTCACTATAATGACAATGTTATTTCCTAAAGCTTTTATTACACATATACCTTGTATACTCTTATTTCTTTACTAATCAATGCTTAAGACAGAGTAAATTACTTTTTTTATTTGCAGGATTGCCTGTCCCTGGCCGCCTCCGTGAAAAAATACTGATTGTGAAATTTGATTGACATATGGCGCATCCAATAGCAGATGCACCATACGCCCTATGTATTTGATCTTCAGCACGCTCCCGTGCCGCTGCTTTGAGGGCTCTGAATTAGCGATGCACACTGCGCAAGTGCAGTTATCAGATGAGCCGACAGCAGCCTCATGTAAACAGTCTGTTTACATGAGGCCGCTGTCGGCTCATCTGATAACTGCACTTGCGCAGTGTGCATCGCTAATTCAGAGCCCTCAAAGCAGCGGCACGGGAGCGTGCTGAAGATCAAATACATAGGGCGTATGGTGCATCTGCTATTGGATGCGCCATATGTCAATCAAATTTCACAATCAGTATTTTTTACACGGAGGCGGCCAGGGACAGGCAATCCTGCAAATAAAAAAAGTAATTTACTCTGTCTTAAACATTGATTAGTAAAGAAATAAGAGTATACAAGGTTTATGTGTAATAAAAGCTTTAGGAAATAACATTGTCATTATAGTGAGTTTACCATCACTTTAAGTATAGAAAATTTCAGTATAGATATGGACACCACAGACAAAATTATATATTCAAATACAGATGTAAAGGTAAATGAGCTATTTGTAAACAATTTAATACACTCCAGCAGGTAAAATGGAACATTGGGAACAAATGAAAGGGGAGAAAATGTTAGGGTACACTGTCCCTTTAATGCATTATCACATTGTTTGCTGCAATTGTATATCAATAGTCAAACTCGTCTAGTCTGTTTATCGATTCACAAATGTTTGCTCTTTCTTTAAACATTTTTTTTTTGTTTTTTTTTTTTTTTTTATGGGGAATTCAGTTTTTAGTTTTAAAGGGATAGGAAATTAAAAAATAAACTTGCATGTCATTTTAAGATCCTTTTTAAATTCACTTCTATTTTCAAATGTGCTTTGTTCTCTTAGTATTCCTTATTGAAAAAGAATACGCAAATATCTTACACAAGTGAGAGCTAGTTGCTGATTGGTGCCTGTACACATTTGTCTCTTGTGATTGGCTATCTAGATATGTTCAGCTAGCTGTCAGTAGTGCAATGCTGCTCCTTCAGCAAAGGATAGCAAGGGAATGAAGCAAATTTAACAATATAAGTAAATTAGAAAGTTGTTTAAAATTGTATGTTCTATCAAAAACATGAAAGAAAATGTTGGGGTTTCCTCTCCCTTTAATGTCCCAATTAGTGGGAATTTGACTGGCTAAACTTCTAGAGGTCCCTCCCGTCTCTGTAAGTAAACGCCACTTCTGAATGATCTGTGTACTTTAGTCTATGTTATTAGATTTTATTGGCCTCATGTTGTGGTTTAATGTTTATTTGTTGATGGGACAAGAATTTTAAGCCGAGCCATGCAGCTTTCTCTTCTCTCTTCTTATAGGGCGCCGCCACATGAGAAATCGCATCAGCGTATTTCAAAGTGCACGCTGTGTTTAGAGCTGCGCAGACACAGCACCGCTACACCATGCGGACACTTGTTCTGTTGGGAGTGCATCACTGAGTGGTGTAATACAAAGGTAAGGCCAGGACAAGTTCCTATGCTGATTACTCCCAACATTGGAGTTCTTTTTTTAATGTGATAGGTACTGTAAAACTAAAGGCTTGTTATACCAGCTGCAGAGTATACAATGTATGATTAATTGATCCCTTAGGTTTATTTTGGTATATTAAATAGCTGTTTTTGTTCTTTGACACCACAACCTATTAACCCCTTAATGACAGCTGATGTACCTTTGTATTTTGACTGTCGTTTTCATTGTAAGGGGTTAAATAGCACACCTTTCGCCAACCTGCGGGATTAAAGGGCTATTTGGGAAGAAATTAAGGGGTAAAACATTTTATGCTACACTGTCCCTTTTTAAATTATATCTGGGTGGAAAATTACTAGATCATTTTTAGTTTGTTGTACATTTTATTAACCTTGATAAATTAAATTCCTAACTGAGTTTTGCATTGACTCCAAGATTGATATTTATTTATTTTTTTATTTCCCTTTAAGTTATCTTGGTTACACCACTAAAAAGGCCGTCTAAATTTAAAAGAATCCTTTTTTTTTTTTTTCGTTTTGTTTTAGACCTTTAAAGGGACAGTTTACCCTAATTATTTCCCCCTTTAATTTGTTCCCAATGATCCATCCTGATGGGGTGTATTAAATATTATACTTTTTATATCTAAGTGATTGTAAAGTATAATGCATTAAAGGGACAGTCTACATCAGAATTTGTATGGTTTAAAAAGATACCCATTCCCCTGTTTTGCATAACCAACACAATTATATTAATACACTTTTTACCTCTCTGATTACCTTGTATCTAAGCCTCTGCGGACTGCCCCCTTTATTTCAGTTCTTTTGACAGACCTGCATTTTAGCCAATCGGTGCTGACTCCTAGGCGGTAACTCCACATGCGTGAGCACAATATTATCTATATGGCACACATGAACTAACACCCTCTAGTTGTGAAAAACTGTCAAAATGCATTTAAATCAGAGGTGGCCTCAAGGGTTAAAAAATTAGCATATAAGCCTACCTAGGTTTAGCTTTCAACTAAGAATACCAGGAGAAGCGGGCGGTGGATCGGCAGTCTCTTTACCATAACAAAAAGGTAAGTAAGTAAGTTTAATGAATTAAAGTTTTCCCCTGTTTTTAAGAGTATTTTTTAATACTGGGCTTTAATTCATTATACTTTACAATCGCTTTAAATAGCTGATTTTGCCTGTGGTATATCTACGTGAAATTAAAGTTTCTATACTTAAAGGTACAGTGTACACCAATTTTCATATAACTGCATGTATTAGACACTACTATAAAAAAAGAATATGCACAGATACTGATCTGAAAATGCAGTATAAATCCTTTTAAAAACCTCCTTAGAAGCTCCCAGTTCAGCACTGTTGATGAGGTTAGGCCGGGGCACACAGTGAAAAAGGCTGGGAAAGCAGAAAGAACAGACACTCCCCCTTTTCTGCATATGAAAAGGCAGATTTCACAAACAATAGCAGCAAGAATCTGTAGACCTGGGTATATTTCTGATACTTTTGGGGCTTGGTTAGGAGTCTGAAAATTAGCACAATGTTATTAAAATATAAGGAAAACTATACATAGTGTTACATAAACACTCCCAGATGGGTTATAGAAATGGATCATCTACAAAACATTTATGCAAAATGTCCCTTTAAGTATTGGCTATAGAAAAGTTGGGATAAGCAATAAAATGTAAATTTTCTAGTGTTCTCTCTAAGTTTTGGGCTTTAGTATACAGACAGCATGTGTGTGTACAGAAATAAAGTGATAAAATAAAGAGATCTGATTTCCCTGCAAGCTTAACTCATGCTTTGTGGTTTCAAAGTACAAAACCAGTTTACTACTGGGAGCTAGCTGTTGGTTGGTGGCTACACACATTTTGTCTTTAGCTCACCAGATTTGTTCAGCTAGCTCCCAGCAGTGCATTGCTGCTCTGGAACTGATTTTAATTATGTGTTTAATCACTTTGCATGGGTTACGCAAATGTTTATGCGCAAGTAAAAGTGCAATAAGAAATTTGCTGTAACATATCAGTATTTTCTTTATGCAATGTTCTAGCGCTTTAATGCAGGTTAAAGCATCAAGCTTCTCATCTCCTCTCTTACTCTCAATAACATAACTGGCATAGGAAGAATAACATTACAGTATGAAAATAAGCAAGCAAGAGTTAAATGAATAACCCCTCAGCATCTGTATAGAAGGACACCACAATGCACCTTACTTTTATATAGATGATACACAGCCTGAAATTTAAACAGCAGGTTATTGAGGTAGTGTCACTAACAACTGTCTTGGGGCTGCTGAGAACAATATATGCAGATATGTTGCAGACTTGCTAAGACACTATTGAAAGTAGGTGGCATCTTATGAGGTAACTATTCATGTTTTTATCTTTGCTGCTGCAGTGATTGTGGGCAATAGGTTAATAGACCCAGAAATGCCTCAGTAAATTTAGATTTTAAAGGGACAGTATACACTCATTTTCATATAACTGCATGTATTAGACACTACTATAAAGAATAAGATGCACAGATACTGATATAAAAATCCAGTATAAAACTGTTTAAAAACTTACTTAGAAGCTGTCAGTTTGGCTCTGTTGAAAAGGTTGCTGGAAAGGCCACTGCAAGTGGCAAATTAGACGCTCCCCCCCCCCTCCCCCTTCTTTTGCATATGAAAAGACCCTTTACACAAACAGGAGCAAGCTGGAGAAGGTAGCTGACGGTATTCACATAAAACTTTGGGGCTTGGTTAGGAGTCTGAAAATCAGAGCAATGTTATTTAAAAATAAGCAAAACTATACATTTATTTTTTTTAAAAACTTTATGGGCTATATAAATAGATCATCTACAAAACATTTATGCAAAGAAAAAATGAGTGTATAATGTCCCTTTAAGTCTGTTCTGTGAATTCTAGTCCCAGCACTAGGGATGGGCGAATGTTTCGCAACATTCGAAAAATTAAACGAATTTTAACACATTTGTTCGTTCGAATCGAATTTCGAATGTTTACATAACATTCAATTTTCGAATATTCGTTTTAGAATTTTACGATTACATTCGAAAATATTCGTTTAGAAAAATTCAATTTTTTTTGTAATAGTATTTCTAATGCTTTCTTTAAATGTAATATTCGAATTTTGCAATATTCGAAAAATTCGAATTTATGTTTTTAATAGTATTTCTAATGCTTTCTTTAAATGTAATATTCGAATTATGCAATATTCTATATAGAAACATTTGAAATTATATATTTGTATCAATTTACTAGATTCCCTACCACATGAACTATTGAACTTCTGAATAGTATTTGTTAAATAGAATGTTAAATTTGAAATTTCGAATGTTGACATTCGATATAATTATAAACATTCAAATTCGAAAGTGACATTCGAAAACTGTAAATAGCATTCGATTATAGAATTTAAGAATATTCGTTCTTATCAACATTCGGATTTATAATTCGAATTTCGGTAATAACATTCGCCCATCCCTACCCAGCACATAAAAACCCTGATGTGTTAAGCCCCTGCTAAGCAAAGCCTCAGTATATAAAATTAAACAACACTAACTGTGCAACACTATTGAGCCTCCTACCCTCGCTGGTATTGTATATCACATATCATGACTTTCCCTTACCTGACCTCACACACTGCTAAACTTCAGTGTAATAGAAAACTGCAGATTTGTTTTTGTAAGCAATGAGACAAATGCCACAGCAACCTATGTGGTGGGAGAATTGCACTGCACACAATATTCTGAAACTATATACAAACTGAATTGAACAAGGGATAATTTTAAAAGGCAGTGACAGGAAAACATTTTTTTAACTGTCCCAGAAAAACAGGACAGTTGCCAACTATGTCTGTTTTATCCCAACATTTGCTGGGTCCATGCAGCCCCTGCATACATTTTGAATTTTACAGATAAACTGTGTCAATAAAACAAATATTTAAAAATAAATTTAACAATTTTTTTCCTTAAGGTTACTGCTTTTGAATGTTTTTTTTTTTTTTGTATAAAACGTCTAAATATTTCTTATTTTTATTCCTAGACTGAATGTCCATTATGCAGAGAGAAATTTCATCCCCAGAAACTTGTCTACTTGAGACACTATCGATGACTTCACGAATGTCTCCATTTTTTTTCTTCTTCAAGGGCTTCTATTGAAGAGTGTTTGTTTTATTTTATGTATGTGCTTAGCTTCTTACATTAGGAAGATGTGCATTTAAAATGTTCCATGAAGCCAAATTAACATTTTTCTAGGGTAAATTGATGTTTCAGTTTTTTGGAACTGTCATTATAATTTTTTTTTTTCTTCCAAAAATAACACCTGCAGTTCTTAGAATCTCTTTGAGAATACATTGAAATCGGTTTTTCATTTGTCAACAACTATATGTAATAATTTTGCACCACAGTATCTTGGCAATTAAAATGTGTATTATCCATCAAGTAACCATCATATATTAGAGATTGTTAAAGCAATTGGTTGTTTTCTAAAGGAAGACTACAGTCTAAAAAATGTTTTATCATACATTTGAAAAAGCACAATTTAAATGTTAAAAACATCTCTTGGTATTGGACAGCGCCATGTCGTAACTTTAAAGCCTATTATGTATTGATAGCTACTCTGCTGAGACCAGTTAGAAACGATCTACTAGAGTAAATATTTCAGTGTTTTGTGTCCCTTTTTAATTTTGAAAAAGAAGGCATTATTTTTAGCTAGAAGTAATTTTTAAAGGGACACTTACTGTACATGTACTGTAAATTTAGTTTTCACTTTAATATGTTTAGTTTTCCTTTTGGTTCATTTTTGCATTAAAATAGTGTTTTGCTTATTGAAACCACACAGCTCATTGCTCTGGAGAATGTGCCCATTCAAATGGACTGTCTGCAGGGAGAGCAGACCTCTTTATTTTATCTCTCTCTGTATACGAAGACCTTGCTTACTTCTCTCTTTCTCTATATACAAAGGTCAATACTTCTCTTGCCTACCCCACTGGAAGGTTGATTTCTTCTGTTCGCTCTTGTTTACATAGCTTCCATATAGAGAACACTAAAGTATTTATGTTTTCAGTATAGGTGGTGGTTTTAAAGGCAAAAACATAAATTTTAACCCCTTCATGCTGGGGGGGGGGTGTTTAACATTCAGAACCAAGTTCCAATGTAAGCATTTGCTTGAAAAAGGAAATCACATGATCGCTGCTTACGCTTTCCCCCAGTCCGATCATCATTATAATTATTTTAATTCCTGGAAAGGTATGAAGTTCCATTTCGTCCTAACGGCGTTAAAGCCCAGCACTGTTAGGACAACATAGAACACCCGTGAAGGGGTTAAACGGCAAAATAAAGGTAAAGACATTATTTGTAAACCATTTAATACACTCCAGCGTGTAAAAGGGATTATTGGGAATACATTAAATGGAAGAACATTTTACTGTACACTGTCCATTGTCCGCTGTCAAATTAAAGGACATGGAAAACAAAATGTTTCTTTCATGAGTCAGATAGAAGTAAATTAAAAAGTTGTTTAAAATCAGATTCTGTTATCTAATTTTTTCTCTTAGTATCCTTTTGTTGAAAGGATATCTAGCTAGGCTCAGGAGCTGCTGTTTGGTGACTGCACATATATGCACTACTGGGAGGTAACATGATTTGTAGCTTCACATATATACCTAGCTCCCAGTAGTGCATTGCTGCTTCTTCAACAAAGGATACCAAGATAATGAAGCAAATTAGATAATAGAAGTAAATTGGAGTTTTAACATTTTATGTTCATGAAATAAATAATTTGGGTTTCATGTCCCTTTAAATAAATGGGACCACTAGGAAAATCCATCAAGTTGTGTTATTTTAGAAAGTTGGCCACTGCTGCTGTTTGAATGCTTTTGTTGATCTGGGATGTCACTATGAGATTAGCTAATCTCTGTCAATAACACATTTTGTGCTCAGCTCAGTTATAGTACAGGTAGCCCTCAGTTTATGCCGGGGTTAGGTTCCAGAAGGAATGGTTGTAAATCGAAACCGTTGTAAATTGAAACCCAGTTTATAATGTAAGTCAATGGGAAGTGAGGGAGATAGGTTCCAGGCCCCTCTCAAAATTTTCATAAGTAACACCTAATACATTATTTTTAAAGCTTTGAAATTAAGACTTTAAATGCTAAACAGCATTATAAACCTAATGAAATAATCACACAACACAGACTTCACTTGCATTTTTCTGCAAACAGTTCTTTCTATGCATTCCAATCTGGACTGATTTATAGACAGGAAGATCTTGTTTCTTTGAAATCTGCTTGATAGCTCAGGTCTGGTTAAACTGGTTAATTTCAGCTTGCGTTGCTGCAACACAAGCGGACAGCTCCACCTACTGGCTATTTTAATAAATGCACTGCTTCTCAATGCTTTTCAATAGCAGTCACATGACTGGAAAAAAAAGGTTGTTATTTTGAAACGGTGTAAATTGAACTTTTGTAAAACGAGGGCCACCTGTATTTTATTCTATAATTGGTAGTGGATACAATTGCTGTGCTCACTTTCTATGGTCACAAGATGGATATAGATTTACCAGAAACTGTTCAAAGAAACAAGGACCTAAGGGAGAGAGGTGATGGAATAGAAACCGTGAGGGAGAGAGAGGTGATGGGATAGAAACCGTGAGAGAGAGAGAGGTGATGGGATAGAAACCGTAAGGGAGAGAGAGGCGATGGGATAGAAACCGTGAGGGAGAGAGAGGCGATGGGATAGAAACCGTAAGGGAGAGAGAGGCGATGGGATAGAAACCGTGAGGGAGAGAGAGGTGATGGGATAGAAACCGTAAGGGAGAGAGAGGTGATGGAATAAAAACCATAAGGGAGAGAGAGGTGATGGGATAGAAACCATAAGGGAGAGAGAGGTGATGGGATAGAAACCGTAAGGGAGAGAGAGGTGATGGAATAAAAACCATAAGGGAGAGAGAGGTGATGGAATAGAAACCGTGAGGGAGAGAGAGGTGATGGGATAGAAACCGTAAGGGAGAGAGAGGTGATGGGATAGAAACCGTAAGGGAGAGAGAGGTGATGGAATAAAAACCATAAGGGAGAGAGAGGTGATGGGATAGAAACCGTAAGGGAGAGAGAGGTGATGGAATAAAAACCATAAGGGAGAGAGAGGTGATGGGATAGAAACCGTAAGGGAGAGAGAGGTGATGGGATAGAAACCGTAAGGGAGAGAGAGGTGATGGGATAGAAACCGTAAGGGAGAGAGAGGCAGGGACGCCACTAGAAATTTTGGGGCCCCTTACTTAAAGGGACATTAAACACCAAATAAATGCTAGATAGAATTATGCTTTCAAAGAAAAGATTAGTCTGAGAATAACATGTAGATGTATTTTTTAAAGTTTCATTAGCCGTTTAAAACTTTACACTTATTTTGTCAATATTTAATGTCTATAAAATAATGGGAGCTGCCATGTTGTAACTTAGGTTACCTTCTCTGCTGTGGCCAATTAGTGACAGTTATAAATAGGTCACTAGAGTGTGCAGCCAATGGCTGTACGGAACATAAGTGTTTTGTACTTCCATTTCTAACAGGAGCTGAAAAGCTCAGAATTTCAGAATGGAATTACAGAAAAGGGGCACAAAATAAATAATGAAAGTATATTGCAGAGTTTTTTTTTTTTTATTATATGATTTATCATTTTATATTGACATTTTAAAGTGTTTAATGTCCCTTTAACCATTGATAAGGCCCCCCCCACACCCTTTGACGTGCAATTTTTGACCAAGTGACTAAAACGTATATGCACTTTTTTCTTAAGTGTAGTCAAACTTGGAAATGTTGTAAAGGTAGTAACAGACAGAAACACACAAACAATCACAGCCACTCAGCACTTGTTTACATTGACCTGACAAGTAATGAGGTAGACTACAGGTTTGTCAAAAAAAGAAGATTTACAAGACAAAATAGTCTGAGTTCTGATTATCTTTTTGTCAAGGAAGATGCCAACTAAATGATGACAACAGCATGCAGTGGCTGAAAGGAAGGGCCCTGAACTGCCTAAACAATAATTTAAATTCATAAGGGAATTTCATAAGGGAGAGAGAGGTGATGGGATAGAAACCGTAAGGGAGAGCGAGGTGATGCGATAGAAACCGTAAGGGAGAGAGAGGTGATGGGATAGAAACCGTAAGGGAGAGAGAGGTGATGGGATAGAAACCGTAAGGGAGAGAGAGGTGATGGGATAGAAACCGTAAGGGAGAGAGAGGTGATGGGATAGAAACCGTAAGGGAGAGAGAGGTGATGGGATAGAAACCGTAAGGGAGAGAGAGGTGATGGGATAGAAACCGTAAGGGAGAGAGAGGTGATGCGATAGAAACCGTAAGGGAGAGCGAAGTGATGGGATAGAAACCGTAAGGGAGAGAGAGGTGATGGGATAGAAACCGTAAGGGAGAGAGAGGTGATGGGATAGAAACCATACACCATATTTAATACAGCTAACAAAGCATTTATCAGAATATGGGGGCATGACTACGTACAGGGAGCACTTCTTTATAGATATTGTGATTTATTAATGTAAAAATCGTCCAATTGCGTAGGTAAGGAAGTAGCAGAATTCGAAAATACCTGCAACATGCATAATTCTATCCTATGTTAAAGTAACAGAAAAAACATAATTAAATGTTTGTGATTCAGAAAGAGAGCATGACATGTTAACTTTCCAAATTACTTCTATTACCTAATTTGTTTTGTTCTCTTGGTGTCCATTGAAAAACATACCGAGGTAGACTCAGGAGCAGCAATGCTCTGCTGGGCACTAGCTGTTGATTGGTGGTTACCCATACAGTATATGACTCATCATTGGCTCATCCAATGTGTTCAGGTGAAGAAGCAGCCATACAATACTGGTAGTCAGATTCAGAACCCTGAGAGGGAACCAAACGGGGGGTGCGCTAAATGATTGATAAAACAGTCTGTGCACAAACCAACAAAACCAACAAACAGGTGTGTAGATGGACAAATGTCCGATGGTTCAAATGAAGCGCAAATAGGTGTGGAACACAAATCAGTAGTGTCTGATCCTCGGTGTGGGGATTCTGTGGAGTTAGAAGTAAAAAAGAGGGCGCCACATAGCGTAATAAAGTTTGATAAAAAGCAAACTAGATGGAATCAAAAAGGCTTACCAAAGGGATATGTACCGTACTGTGACCGGTGCTATCGGGCAGGCTAACACTCTCAGTGGTTAGTACACTGGTGGATCTGTGGTCTGCTGCGTCTGGACGGAGGCAAGTGGATTCTGTGTGGCTCAGTGCCGGGTGAACAACCTTCTTGTCAAGAGTTGTATCGTAATGCTGCAGACAGTATAAAGTCCGTTGGCCCTTCCAACGTCAGAATCAAAACGAAAGACAACTACCGTGAATTAAAATATATTTATTCCATACAATACTGGTAACTGACACGGGATATCAAGAGAATTAAGCAAATTAGATAATAGAAGTGATAAGTTGCTTAATAAGTTCGTATGCTCTTTATGAACTATGAATTAAAAAAAATTGGGTTTCAGGTCCATTTTAATATTACACTTCAAAAGGAAATATGGGCTAATTCTAAAATTATTTATATATATATATAAACCTGTCTCTAGAAAAAGGAGAGTTGTGCTAAAAGTATAGATACTGTGTGCATAATATAGGAAATACTTTACAACAGCACTGCTGAACTAAACAGACACACAGGTATTTAGATTATATTTCAGCTAACGTTTCTACAATGGCCATACCTCTAAATTGCAAACTACTTGTTTTGATGCAACTGTTCAATGTATTCATTATTTTATAGTCACTTCCATGTTTTGTTAAACGAACATGAAACCTTTTTTTCATGATTCAGATAGAGCTTGTGAATATAAACAACTTTCCAATTTACTTCTGTTATCTAATTTTTGTTCTCTTGGTATCCTTATGTTGAAAAAGGATATCTAGGTAGTCTCAGGAGCTGCTGATTGGTTACTGTACATTTATGCTTCATTTTATTGTCTCACCCAGTGTGTTAACTAGCTCTCAGTAGTGCATTTCTGCCTTTTCAACAAAGGATACTAAGAGAATAAAGACTATTAGATAATAGAAGTAAATTGGAAAGTTATTTAAAATAGTATTCTCTATCTGAATCATGAAAGAGAAAATGTTTGAGTTCCATGTCCCTTTAAATGTACACTCCCAAAGAAAGCTAGTTTGGCAGCAGACCCTGTCTCAAATAGTTCTGGCAACCGTTAGATATTTTTAGATATAGACAAGACGTATTAGATTCCTGCCTGGTAATTGTTTAATGGGGAATGTGAACACATTTATGTCCTACCTCATTTAAAGGGACACTGAACATTGAATAAATGCTAGAGATGATATATTCAAAGCAAAGATTATCCTGAAAATATTAACACTGATTTCTTATGGAAATAAAGTGAAAGATATATAGATAGGTAGCATGCATGTCTAGAGTACTACATGATACATGATAACATTAAACAGTAAAGTCAAATTTGTTTCTTTAATGATTCAGATAGAGTATACAATTTTAAACAGCTTTCCAATTTACTTGATATAATTGGCTTCATTCTCTTTGTATCAATTTCATAATAGAAGTAAAATGGATTGCTTGTTTAAAATTCTATACTTTTTTTTTTATATTTGCAGCATTGTACTTTCTCCTTTTAAAGAGCAGTGCTTGACGATTACCATACTTGTAATACAGAGAGCAGCAGGTTTTTCTTTATTACAGAGCAGTGACTGCCCTTTCCATATATTTTTTAGCAATTGTAGTATTTAACCGTTTCATGTAAATTACATGAATTCCTTATACTACTTTATTTTGAAGCCAATTTAGATATATGTGGGCAAGAGATACCAAATACACAGGGACAAGTTTCCTGGCTACTAGACTAGTTAATAAATGCGGTACTTGATTTCATATAGATTTTCTCTGGCAGTTCGATAAAAATAATGCGGTAAGGTCAATATTTGATGTGCATATCCTCCATAATACTGTGTTGTCAGTAGTGAATCCTATCTGTCACCCTTCAATATAGCCACATAGGGCTATTAAATGGACACAAAATCCCAAATTTTCTTTCATGATTCAGATAGAGCATGCAATTTAAGCAACTTTCTAATTTACTCCTATTATCAATTTGTCTTTGTTCTCTTGCTATCTTTATTTGAAAAAGCAGGAATGTAAGCTTATGAGCCGGCCCATTTTTGGTTCAGCACCAGGATAGCGCTTGCTGATTGGTGGCTTTCTAATTGGGGTTTTGTGTGCCTTTAACCTAGGGGGAGAGTGTTTTAGAGGAACATTAAAGTCAGAATTTAACAACTTTTATGCTTAAAGGGCCACTGTAAGTAAATATTTTCTATGCCTGTTACTAACTAACTACCCCAAATACGCTTTTTATCAATAGCATTTCATTAACATATCTCTACCGTATATCAGAAATCTTGTCTGCAAATTTAATTGTTTTCCAAACCCACTCCGTGGGTATCCTTTGCTCTGTACCAATCTGTTTACAATACCTAGGTTTCTAAATGGCGCTTTAAACACAAAGTTATTGGTTTAAGTATTTTGAACATGCAGTGCTGAAAATAGTGGGCAAGATAACGTGACATCATTGGAGAATAAAAGATATAACTTTTAGAACGTTATGAAACTTCGTTTTGGAGAAAATATAGGTCAGTAGGTGTTAATTAATGTTTATTAACTTTAATATGTTAGTTGTTTAGCTTAAAAATTATAACAGAAAGTAATCCTTTAAGTTTGGTTATTCAGCTCATTCCCTAAAGCATATTGCTGTTTAAAAACTGTAATTTTTTTGTTACCAATTGTACACAAAAATCTAAGACTGCAAGAAATTTCTCAAATAAAATATATTGCCAAATGCAGGTTTTTGTCATTGTTTTTACACATGTAGTAGGTTTAACTTTGTGACAAATAACTTTATATCAAATGCTTTTTGTCCTAAACAAGTGATAATTATAAACCCCTTCCTCTATATTTATTTGGTTGTAGTTTGACTGCCTCTCTACTCTTGCTTTTGTACTTAAAGGGACACTCAAGTAAAAATTCAGATAGATCAGGCAATTTCAAACAACTTTCCAGTTTACTTTCATTTACAAAATGTGCACAGTCTTTATATATTTACACTTTTTGAGTCACCAGCTCTTACTGAGCATATGCAAGAATCCACAGAATATATATGTACATGCTTTTGTGATTGGCTGAGGGCTGTCATATGATACAGGGGGACTGGAAATTTACAAAACTGAACTTTGTTAGAAAACATCTACTACTTATTTGAAGTTCAAATTAAGTGCTATTACATTGTCTTTTTAGAATGCATGTGTTGATTATCCAAATCTACTGTATTTACTGGTCTTTTAAAGGGATATGAAATGTAAAAATGTTTTTTCACGATTGAGATAGATCATGCAGTTTTAAACAGCTTTCTAATTTACTTCTATTATCAAATTGTCTGTTCTTTTGGTATCTTTTGTTGAAAAGCAGGAATGTAAGCTTAGAAACTGGCCTATTTCTGCAGTACTATATGGCCGCAGTTTTGCAACAATGTTCTCCATTTGCAATAGAACTAGAGGGCAGCAATATTTCCTGCCAGGTAGTTCTCCAGATGCCTACCTAGGTATCTCTTCAGCACAGAATATCATAAGAACGAAACAAATGTGATAGAAATAAACTGGAAACTTTTTTTTAAATGATCTGTCTGAATCGCAAAAGAAAACTTTTGGGTTTCATATCCCTTTAACTCAAGTACTGCTGTAGTTATTTGGTCTTTCATATAAAAGAGTACACATATTTATATAAAAGTTTGCAGTGATGAGCAACTGGCAGCTGATGGCCATTGAGAACTCTCCACATATTTATTAGTCTCTGCTGGAGCACAAAATGCCTGAACTTAAAGGGACATAAAACCCAAATCTTTTCTTTCATGATTTAGAAAGAGCATTCAATTTAAAAAAACGTTCTAATTTACTTCTATTGTCTAATTTTGCTTTATTCTCTTGATATACTTTGCTGAAAAGCATATCTAGATAGGCTCAGTAGCTACTGATTGGTTGCTGCACATAGATGCCTCGTGATTAGCTCACTGATGTACATTGCAATTTCTTCAACAAAGGATATCTAAAGACTTAAGCAAATTAGATAATAGAAGTAAATTGGAATGTTGTTTACAATTGTATTCTCTGTCTGAATCATGAAAGAAAATGTTTGGGTTTAGTGTCCCTTTAAATCCAATTTTCCCTTTAAGGGACCATTAAAGTATAATGCATAATACAAATATAAAACAAAAGCACTTAGGCAGAGTTTAAAATAAGTAGATTTTTTTTCTTTCTGTTTTTTCAGTTAGTTCAATTTTTCTTCCTTCCGCGTCATGTGACAGCCATCAGCCAGTCACAAAATGCATGTCTGTATATAGTGTGACTTCTTGCACATGCTCAAATGTAGCTGATGCCTCAGAAAGTGAGTATATAAAAAGTGTGCACACATTTAGATAACGGGAACTAATTAAACAGTTGTTTACAATCACATGCTCTATCTTAAAGGGACACTGAACCCAAATTTTTTCTTTGACGATTCAGATAAAGCATGCAATTTTAAGCAACTTTCTAATTTACTCCTATTATACATTTTTCTTCGTTCTCTTGCTATCTTTATTTTAAAAGCAGGAATGTAAATCTTAGCAGCCAGCCCATTTTAGGTTCAGCACCATGAATAGTGCTTGCTTATTGGAGGCTTACATCTACCCACCAATAAGCAAGTATAACCCAGGTTCTCAACCAAAAATGGGCCGGCTCCTATGCATCATATTCCTGCTTTTTAAATAAAGATAGCAAGAGAACAAAGACAAAGTGATAATAGGAGCAAATTAGTAAGTTGCTTAAAATGTCATTCGCTATCTGAATCATGAAAGAAAAAATTTGGGTTAAGTGTCCCTTTAAGCAATGGTATATTTAAATAAGTTGTCTAGTATTTCTAGTAAACCAAATTAAAAATATATACACTTTGATTGGTTACTAACTTAAAGGTACAGTTTACGCTACATTTTTCTCCTGTTTTAATTTGTTCCTAATGATACATTTTACTTGCTGAAGTGTATCAAATTGTTAAGAAATAGCTCCTTTGCCTTTATATCAGCATTTGAAATAGCTGACCGTGATATCCCTTCCTATACTGAAAGTTTCTATACTTAATTATAGGCTCTAAAAAAAGCTGTGTAAACATAACCAGCAGAATAAATTACACTCAAAGTTGGGGGTAGGTGAGATAAGTAATAAAATGATAAGTTAACTGATCTCTCTAAGTTTTGGGATTTGGTATACAGGCAGAGATAAGATAAGGAAGTAGTAGTGTGTACAGAAAGTGATAACATAAGTAGATCTGATTTCTCTGCAAGCTCAACCCATTTTGATGGGTTGTGGTGTCAAAGAACAAAGTAATCTATTCCATATACAAAATTCAACCTAAAGAAGAAATGTAATACTCCTGGTACTGGTAAAAGAAGTCACTGGAAACCCATAAAGGGGAAAAACAATTTTACAGTATACTGTCCCCTTAATCACAGTTTTTGACCTGCATTCTTAAAATATTTTACGTTTGGCCTGTTAGCGGCTGAAATAAGTGAAACTCTAGTGTATACATCACAAGGGTACATAGCTTGTAGTTAGGTAGAAAATATCCAGAAGTCTTTAGTAGAATACATATATAATTAGGACATTAAAGGGACACTAAACCCAAATTTTTCGTTCATGATTCAGATGGAGCATGTAATTTTAAGCAACTTTCTAATTTACTCCTATTATCATTTTTTCTTCATTCTCTTGCTATCTTTATTTGAAAAACAAGAATGTAAGTTTAAAAGTGGGCCCATTTTTGGTTCACAACCTGGGTTGTCCTTGCTGATTGGACAGCCACCAATAAACAAGTGCTGTCCATTGTTCTGAACCAAAAATTATCTGGCTCCTTAGCATAGATGCCTTCCTTTTCAAATAAAGAAAGCAAGAGAATGAAGAAAAATTGATAATAGGAGTAAATTAGAAAGTTGCTTAAAATTGCATGCTCTATCTGAATCATGAAAGAAAAAATGTGGGTTTAGTGTCCCTTTAATCTTCTTTTTAATCTCTATTCATTGTGTATGGACATTTTGGAAAGAGAAACGAGAGGATTCTTAGTCACCTGTGGACCAGTCTAACCCTCCTGGCATACACAAAAGAAATGCCTTCATATGGCTAATTCTGAATTTGAAGATATTGATTTGCTTTGTTCTGATGCTCTTCTTTGTTGAAGAGATATCTAGATAGGTAGAGTGCACGTCTGAAGTACTACATGATAGGAAATAGTGCTTTTGCTAATGTATAATAATGTTGCAAAGATGCTGACCTAACACAGTTATAATAATACACGTTTTACCTCTGTGATTACCTTGTATCTAAGTCTCTGCAAACTGCCCTCTTATTTCAGTTCTTTTGACAGACCTGCATTTTAGCCAATCAGTGCTCACTCCTAGGAGCTTCACAAGCCCGAGCTCAATGTTATCTATATGAAACACATGAACTAACGCCTTTGTTTTATATTTTAGACCATGTACCATTTTAGTAGCCCTCCTTTGGACAGCTTCTAGTGTATCCATATCTTCAGAAAGCTATAAATAAACTAGAAGCTGTCCAAAGGAGGGCTACTAAAATGGTACATGGTCTAAAATATAAAACGTACAAAGAAAGACTCTATGATCTAAATATGTATAGTTTAGCGGATAGAAGGGAAAGAGGTGACATGATAGAAACCTTCAAATATATGAAAGGACTTAATAAAATAGAAGCTGAAATCATTTTTCACAAAAAAATAAATGCAAAAACAAGGTGTCACAATCTAAAGTTAGAGGGTAGCAGATTCAGGAGAAATTTAGGAAGCATTTTTTTTACAGAAAGGGTGGTGGATTTATGGAATAAACTTCCATTTGAGGTGGTAAACACACACAAAGACTGTAAAGGAATTCAAAAATGCCTGGGACATGCATAAGGCTATCCTAAGGAAAAAGTAACATGTAACATGGGTAGACTTGATGGGCCTTTTTGGTTTTTATCTACCGTCAAATTCTATGTTTCTCTAGTGGTGAAAAACAGTCAAAATGCTTTCAGATTAGAGGCGGCCTTCAAGGTCTAAGAAATTAGCATATGAACCTCCTAGGTTTAGCTTTCAACTAAGAATACCAAGAGAACAAAGCAAAATTGGTAATAAAAGTAAATTGAAAAGTTGTTTAAAATTGCATGCCGTATTTAAATCATGAAAGTTTTTTTCTTTTTTTTTTACTTGACTGTCCCTTTAAGACAAGAGTAAGGATATAAAAAATCCCTTCTCTAAATCAAGCAGCTTTAGAGACAAAACAATTGTAAGCACATAAAACTAGCAGCATTATTGGAATTAATGCAAGTATAAGTATATACTGCCTTGCACATTTATTCAGTCAAATCTGTTGCTCTGGTGGCCTTCACGTAAAAAACATAATTTATGCTTACCTGATAAATGTATTTCTCTTGTAGTGTATCCAGTCCACGGATCATCCATTACTTGTGGGATATCCTCCTTCCCAACAGGAAGTTGCAAGAGGATCACCCACAGCAGAGCTGTTATATAGCTCCTCCCCTAACTGCCATATCCAGTCATTCGACCGAAACTAGCCGAGAAAGAAGAAACCATAGGGTGCAGTGGTGACTGTAGTTTAATTAAAATTTAGACCTGCCTTAAAAGGACAGGGCGGGCTGTGGACTGGATACACTAAAAGAGAAATAAATTTATCAGGTAAGCATAAATTATGTTTTCTCTTGTTAAGTGTATCCAGTCCACGGATCATCCATTACTTGTGGGATACCAATACCAAAGCTAAAGTACACGGATGATGGGAGGGACAAGGCAGGTACTTAAACGGAAGGGACCACTGCCTGTAGAACCTTTCTCCCAAAACAGCCTCCGAAGAAGCAAAAGTATCAAATTTGTAAAATTTTGAAAAGGTATGAAGCGAAGACCAAGTCGCCGCTTTGCAAATCTGTTCAACAGAAGCCTCATTTTTAAAGGCCCAGATGGAAGCCACAGCTCTAGTAGAATGAGCTGTAATTCTTTCAGGGGGCTGCTGTCCAGCAGTCTCGTAGGCTAAGCGTATTATGCTCCGAAGCCAAAAAGAAAGAGAGGTTGCCGAAGCCTTTTGACCTCTCCTCTGTCCAGAGTAAATGACAAACAGGGAAGATGTTTGACGAAACTCCTTAGTCGCTTGTAAGTAAAACTTTAAAGCACGGACTACGTCTAGATTATGTAACAGACGTTCCTTCTTTGAAGAAGGATTAGGACACAATGATGGAACAACAATCTCTTGATTGATATTCTTGTTAGAAACTACCTTAGGTAAAAACCCAGGTTTTGTACGCAGAACTACTTTATCTGTATGGAAAATCAGATAAGGAGAATCACATTGTAAGGCCGATAACTCAGAGACTCTACGAGCCGAGGAAATAGCCATCAAAAACAGAACTTTCCAAGATAAAAGTTTGATATCAATGGAATGAAGGGGTTCAAACGGAACTCCTTGAAGAACTTTAAGAACCAAGTTTAAGCTCCATGGGGGAGCAACAGGTTTAAACACAGGCTTAATTCTAACCAAAGCCTGACAAAATGCCTGAACGTCTGGAACCTCTGCCAGACGCTTGTGCAAAAGAATAGACAGAGCAGAAATCTGTCCCTTTAAAGAACTAGCTGATAGTCCTTTTTCCAAACCCTCTTGGAGAAAAGACAATATCCTAGGAATCCTAACCTTATCCCATGAGTAATTCTTGGATTCACACCAATAAAGATATTTGCGCCATATCTTATGGTAGATTTTCCTGGTGACAGGCTTTCGTGCCTGTATTAAGGTATCAATGACTGACTCTGAGAAGCCACGCTTTGATAAAATCAAGCGTTCAATCTTCAGGCAGTCAGCCTCAGAGAAATTAGATTTGGATGATTGAAAGGACCTTGTATTAGAAGGTCCTGTCTCAAAGGCAGAGTCCAAGGTGGAAAGGATGACATGTCCACTAGGTCTGCATACCAGGTCCTGCGTGGCCACGCAGGCGCTATCAAGATCACCGATGCTCTCTCCTGTTTGATTCTGGCAATCAGTCGAGGGAGCAGAGGAAACGGTGGAAACACATAATCCAGGTTGAAGAACCAAGGCGCTGCTAGAGCATCTATCAGCGTCACTTCTGGGTCCCTGGACCTGGATCTGTAACAAGGAAGCTTGGCGTTCTGGCGAGACGCCATAAGATCCAGTTCTGTTTAGCCCCAATGATGAACCAATTGAGCAAACACCTCCGGATGGAGTTCCCACTCCCCCGGATGAAAAGTCTGACGACTTAGAAAATCCGCCTCCCAGTTCTCTACACCTGGGATATGGATCGCTGATAGGTGGCAGGAGTGAGTCTCCGCCCAGCGAATTATCTTGGATACTTCTAACATTGCTAGGGAGCTTCTGGTCCCCCCTTGATAATTGATGTAAGCCACAGTCGTGATGTTGTCCGACTGAAATCTGATGAACCTCAGTGTTGCTAACTGAGGCCAAGCTAGAAGAGCATTGAATATTGCTCTTAACTCCAGAATATTTATTGGGAGGAGTTTCTCCTCCTGAGTCCACGATCCCTGAGCCTTCAGGGAATTCCAGACTGCACCCCAACCTAGAAGGCTGGCATCTGTTGTTACAATTGTCCAATCTGGCCTGTGAAAGGTCATACCCTTGGACAGATGGACCCGAGATAGCCACCAGAGAAGAGAATCTCTGGTCTCTTGATCCAGATTTAGTAGATGGGACAAATCTGTGTAATCCCCATTCCACTGACTTAGCATGCATAATTGCAGCGGTCTGAGATGTAGGCGCGCAAATGGCACTATGTCCATCGCCGCTACCATTAAGCCGATCACTTCCATGCACTGAGCCACTGACGGGCGCGGAATGGAATGAAGAACACGGCAGGAATTTAGAAGCTTTGATAACCTGGACTCCCTCAGGTAAATTTTCATTTCTACAGAATCTATCAGAGTTCCTAGGAAGGACACTCTTGTGAGGGGTGATAGAGAATTCTTTTCTTCGTTCACTTTCCACCCATGCGACCTCAGAAATGCCAATACTATGTGCGTATGAGATTTGGCAATTTGGAAATTTGACGCCTGTATCAGGATGTCGTCTAGATAAGGGGCCACTGATATGCCCGTGGTCTTAGGACCGCCAGAAGGGACCCCAGAACCTTTGTAAAAATTCTTGGGGCTGTAGCTAACCCGAAGGGAAGAGCCACAAACTGGTAATGCCTGTCTAGAAAGGCAAACCTTAGGAACCGATGATGGTCTTTGTGAATCGGTATGTGAAGGTAAGCATCCTTCAAATCCACTGTGGTCATGAACTGACCCTCCTGGATCATAGGTAGGATGGTCCGAATAGTTTCCATTTTGAACGATGGAACTCTGAGGAACTTGTTTAAGATCTTTAGATCCAAAATTGGTCTGAAGGTTCCCTCTTTTTTGGGAACCACAAACAGATTTGAATAAAATCCCTGTCCCTGTTCCATCTGTGGAACTGGATGGATCACTCCCATTACTAGGAGGTCTTGCACACAGCGTAAGAATGCCTCTTTCTTTATCTGGTTTACAGATAATCTCGAAAGGTGAAATCTCCCTTGTGGGGGGGAAGCTTTGAAGTCCAGAAGATATCCCTGAGATATGATCTCCAACGCCCAGGGATCCTGAACATCTCTTGCCCACGCCTGGGCGAAGAGAGAAAGTCTGCCCCCTAATAGATCCGTTACCGGATAGGGGGCCATTCCTTCATGCTGTTTTAGAGGCAGCAGCAGGCTTTCTGGCCTGCTTGCCTTTGTTCCAAGCCTGGTTAGATTTCCAGGCCGGCTTGGATTGAGCAAAAGTTCCCTCTTGTTTTGAAGCAGAGGAAGTTGATGCTGCACTTGCCTTGTAGTTTTGAAAGGCACGAAAATTAGACTGTTTGGCCCTTGATTTGGCCCTGTCCTGAGGAAGGGTGTGACCCTTTCCTCCAGTAATGGTTCCTTCAAATCAGGCCCGAATAGGATCTGCCCCTTGAAAGGAATGTTAAGTAATTTAGACTTTGAAGTCACGTCAGCTGACCAAGATTTAAGCCATAGCGCCCTACGCGCCTGGATGGCGAATCCAGAATTCTTAGCCATTAGTTTAGTCAAATGAACAATGGCATCAGAAACAAAAGAATTAGCTAGCTTAAGTGTTCTAAGCTTGTCAAGTATTTCAGTCAATGGAGTAGCTGTCTGAAAGGCCTCTTCCAGAGACTCAAACCAGAACGCCGCAGCAGCAGTGACAGGCGCAATGCATGCAAGGGGCTGCAGGATAAAACCTTGTTGAATAAACATTTTCTTAAGGTAACCTTCTAATTTTTTATCCATTGGATCTGAAAAAGCACAACTGTCCTCGACAGGGATAGTGGTACGCTTTGCTAAAGTAGAAACTGCTCCCTCCACCTTAGGGACCGTCTGCCATAGGTCCCGTGTGGTGGCGTCTATTGGAAACATTTTTCTAAAAATGGGAGGGGGGAAAATGGCACACCGGGTCTGTCCCACTCCTTATTAATAATTTCTGTAAACCTTTTAGGTATAGGAAAAACGTCAGTACACACCGGCACTGCATAGTATTTATCCAGTCTTCACAATTTCTCTGGCACTGCAATTGTGTCACAGTCATTCAGAGCAGCTAAAACCTCTCCAAGCAACACCCGGAGGTTCTCAAGCTTAAATTTAAAAGTAGACATATCTGAATCAGGTTTCCCCGAGTCAGAGACGTCACCCACAGACTGAAGCTCTCCTTCCTCAGCTTTTGCATATTGTGACGCAGTATCAGACATGGGCCTTAAGACATCCGCGCGCTCTGTATTACGCCTAACCCCAGAGCTATCGCGCTTGCCTCTATATTCAGGCAGTCTGGCTAATACCGCTGACAGGGTATTATCCATGATCGCCGCCATGTCTTGTAAAGTAATCGCTGTGGGCGTCTTTGATGTACTTGGCGCCATTCTAGCGTGAGTCCCTTGAGCGGGAGTCAAAGGATCTGACACGTGGGGGGAGTTAGTCGGCATAACTTCCCCCTCGTCAGAATCTTCTGGTGATATTTCTTTTAAAGATGAAGGCTGATCTTTATTATTTAAAGTGAAATCAATACATTTAGTACACATTCTCCTATGGGGTTCCACCATGGCTTTTAAACAGAATGCACAAAGAGGTTCCTCTATGTCAGACATGTTTATACAGACTAGCAATGAGACTAGCAAGCTTGGAAAACACTTTAAATCAAGTTAACAAGCAAATATAAAAAACGTTACTGTGCCTTTAAGAGAAACAAATTTTGTCAAAATTTGAAATAACAGTGAAAAAAGGCAGTTAAACTAACGACATTTTTACAGTGTATGTAACAAGTTAGCAGAGTATTGCACCCACTTGCAAATGGATGATTAACCCCTTAATGCAAGAAACGGATTGACAAATGAAAAACATAGTGACATTGATAGTCACAATAAACTGCCACAGCTCAACTGTGGCTTTACCTTCCTCAATAAACGACTTTTAAAGCCTTTTGAGCCCTTCAGAGATGTCCTATACCATGCAGGGAACTGCTGAGGGAAGCTGGATGTCTCTGTCTGTAATTTTAAGTGCGCAACAAAGCGCTAAAATAGGCCCCTCCCACTCTTACTACTACAGTGGAAAGCCTCAGGAAACTGTTTCTAGGCAAAAATCAAGCCAGCCATGTGGAAAACACTAAGCCCCAATAAGTTTTATCACCAAAGCATATATAAAAACGATTAAACATGCCAGCAAACGTTTTATATTGCATAATTATGAGTCTATAGCTTTCACAGTAAGCCTGTTACTAGTCGTTATTAAATCACTGTATTTAGGCTTAACTTACATTAATCCGGTATCAGCAGCATTTTCTAGCAATTCCATCCCTAGAAAAACTTAAAACTGCACATACCTTATTGCAGGGTAACCTGCACGCTATTCTCCCTCTGAAGTTACCTCACCCTTCAGACATACGTGAGAACAGCAGTGGATCTTAGTTACTTCTGCTAAGATCATAGAAAACGCAGGCAGATTCTTCTTCTAAATGCTGCTTGAGAGAAAATAGTACAACTCCGGTACTATTTAAAAACAATAAACCCTTGATTGAAGAAAAAACTAACTATATTACACCACTTTCCTCTTACTACCTCCTTCTATGTTGAGGGTTGCAAGAGAATGACTGGATATGGCAGTTAGGGGAGGAGCTATATAACAGCTCTGCTGTGGGTGATCCTCTTGCAACTTCCTGTTGGGAAGGAGAATATCCCACAAGTAATGGATGATCCGTGGACTGGATACACTTAACAAGAGAAAAGATAGGGGCAGGTAATATATTGCGTTGGGTACAGATTCAGATGGATTCTGTCTATTCCTGGGTCCCACATGAAAAATTAACAGGTAATAAGACTTTGCAATTTATCACTGGTAGCTTCCAAACCTCATGAAACACGAGGACTGTACCTTTTTATTTTTAGCACGAAAGAGGCACTAACGTCAAAATTAAACTTTCATTTTACTTCAATTATCAAATTGTGTACAGTCATTTTATATACACACTTTCTGTAACACCAGCTACCACTGAGCATGTGCAAGAGTCCACACTGTATATGTGTCTGATTGGCTGATGGCTGTCACATGATATGGGGGTCATCAAATTGAAGTATATTTGTCAGAAAAAAAATCTCATTTAAAATTCAGAGTAAGTGCTTTACATAGTCTTTTTATTATACAATTTTACTGTATTTAGTGGTTATTTAATCTCTCCATCAGCCAATCACAAATGTATATATGTATATTCTGTGAATTCTTGCACATGCTCAGTAGGAGTTGGTGACTCAAAAAGTGTAAATATAAAAAAAACTGTGCACATTTTGTTAATGGGAGTAAATTGGAAAGTTGTTTAAAATTTTGAGCGCTATCTGAATCATGAAAGTTTAATTTTGACTTTAATAAAAATAGACTTCATGGTCATTCTAGTGGTAACATAAAAACAGAGACTTATTGCGAAACAGGGTCTTTCCCCAAAAATAAATGTAGAAAATCTCCAGTTGCCTGTGTATTCTTTCTCTCCAATGGCATGGAGTGTCCATGATTTCATTCCAATTAGTAGTGGGATATTCACCTCCTGGCCAGCAGGAGGAGGCAAAGAACACCCAGCCAAGCTTTTAAGTGTCACTTCCCTTACCCATAATCCCCAGTCATTCTTTGCCTTCATCACAGGAGGATGTGCGAAAATGGTGTCTGAAGATATTTAATCCTTTTATGGGTACTTTTCCCTGCAAGCAAGGATTGGGGTCAAGCTGTGTCCATGTGAATCTCTTTAGTAAGAGTATTGGTGGCTTTTAGCAATTAGAAGGCGGCAAGGTTGTCTTTGCTTAACTTCTAACATCAATGCTACCCCCTCTATAGAAAACCAGGGTTGGTTACTCTGTTTTTTCTTTGTCTACAGGTCCCTGTCAGAGGTGGCTGTCTCTGTCACACCTAAGAAGCTGTTCCTGCCCTGCAGCTGAATCCACAGGTAAGTGCTCTTGCCTTCTAGGTTTGAAAGAAAGCACTTCAGGGTTAACAAGAAGAAGAATAACCTTAGTTGATTGAAATGGCTACGTTTTAATCCCTTTATACAGGGATAATATATGAGGGCAGCACTGCAGGCACTTTATTTGTGTGGAGAAGCTAAGGGGTTAATTCTCCATTTTATTTGAGGCTGGCTAATGAGAGTGGGACAGCTCTTTATCAATAGAGATAGTTGAGTGTTTAACTGGCAGTTACTTTTATCTGTACAGTGTTTCTGAGTGCTTAAACGTTTCTGCTCCATATCCGAGAAGCCGTTATGAAGCCATTATATTTTTTTCTGTCAGTGGCACACCGTAACTCGCACGCTTTTTCTATGTCGCATTTAATTTTAGTTGCGGTCACATGACCACACTCCACTTTCCGATTCGGCGAGCGGACCTCCTGAGGGTGTTAGATTGCTGCAGTATGAAAAATGTAAGTCTCTATCTGGCTCATTATTTCTTTTCATAAGGAGGGAAGTAATTTTAATTTAAAGGGATACTCAATCAAAATTAAACTTTCATTATTCAGATAGAGCATGCCATTTTAAACAACTTTCCAATTTACTTCCATTAACAAAATGTGCACAGTCTTTTTATATTTAAACTTTTTGAGTCACCAGCTCCTACTGAGCATGTGCAAGAATAAGTGTGTATGCATTTGTGAATGGCTGATGGCTGTCACATGGTACGTGTATGCATATGTGAATGGCTGGTCGCTGTCACATGGTACAGTGGGAGTGGAAAAAGACATAACTTTTAAAATTGTCAGAAAAAAATCTACTACTCATTTGAAGTTCAGACTAAGTGCTATTGCATTGTCTTGTTATCTTGCATTTGTTCATTATGCAAATCTACTGTGTTGACTGGTCCTTTAAAGTTACAGAACTTGTTCTGTGTTTGAGTTTTATTTAATTAATTTCTCTTTCTTTTGGAAACCAATTCATTAATATGGACTCTGAGGCTAATATAGTTTTATCTTTTGATATATGTCTGTACTGCTTGGAGGCTCAGGTTGTTCCTCCTGTACAGTTTTGTTCCACATGCTAAAATAAGTTGTTATTGTCTTAAATTATAGAGCCCCTCTCAGAGCCATCTGTTTCTCAGGATAATGTTGTCTGTGCCATGCCTCAGCTTTCTCCTCAAACGTCCCAAGCTTTAGCAGTTTCACATGCAGTGCCCTGCAGTTCCTCTCAACATCCTCCTGGGGAACGTCTGCTGTCTTTGCAGGCTTATCAGCCTTTCCAGTTGCTCTGAAGAAAAAGTGAAAATCTAAGAATATATCTTTAAGCAAAAGTTCTGACTCTGCTAAGACTGCATTAGTCTCTCTCAGTTATCTGATGAAGATCATACCTCAGAGGCTTCTGAGGGTGAGATCTTTGACTCTGAGACTGTTTGCTAGCACAGCAGATTCAAAGGAAGTTAACTTTAGGTTTAAGCTGGAACACCTCCGGTTGCTTTTAAAGGAGGTTGTTGCTACATTGGAAGACTATGATTGTACTGTCGCTGAGATTCCAAAGAAGTCTAATAAGCTTAACAGGGTGTTTAATGTCAAGCCTTCAATGGTAGAGGTCTTCCCAGTTCGAGATCGTATGTCCGACATTATAGCTCAGGAATTGAAGAAGTTGGGAATTACATTTCCCCCATCCCCTGTTTTCAAGATGTGGAGCACTGTACCTGAATTTGAGGGTGCTATATCCACTTTAGCCAAAATAACTACTATCCCTTTTGAGGATAGTGCTTCTTTCAAGGACCCTATGGATAAAAAGTTGGAAGCCTAGTTAAGAAAGATGTACATCCATCAGGGTTTACAATGGCAACCAGTGGCAGGTATTGCTATGGTTGCAGATGCAACAACATATTGGTGTGACTCCTTGTCTGATCTAATTACAGAGGAGACAACTATAGAGGAGATCCAGGATAGGATCAAGGCTCTAAAGCTAGCTAATTCTTTTATCTGTGACGCCAGCATGCACGTGGTTAGACTGGGAGCCAAAATTTCTAATCTTGCGGTTTTAGCTAGCAGAGCTCTGTGGCTAATATCCTTGTCAGCAGATATCACAAACTTTTGTCTTTACCATTTAAGGGCAAGACTTTATTTGGACCTGGTCTAGCCAAAATTATTTTGGAAATTACTGGGGGAAAGGGCTCTTTCCTACCTCAAGACAAGAAGGGTGGACCTAAGGGTCGACAGAATTCAAATTTTTGTTCTTTTCATAACTTCAAGGGACAAAAAGTTTTCCTCTGCCAAGCTAGAACAATTCAGGACTTCATGGAGATCTGGTCAAACTTGGACTAAAAGGAAACAGTCTAAGAAACCTTCCTCTGAAACTAAGTCAGCATGAAGGGGTCGCCCCGATTCAATAATCAATCAGGTAAGGGGTAGACTTTCTTTCAACAGGCTTGGATCTACAATGTCCCATATCCTTGGGCGGTGGAAGTAGTATCCCAGGGATACAGGATAGGATTCAAGTCTTGCCCACCCAGGGGCAGATTCATCCTGTCAAAGTTATCTGCACACCAGGTGAAGAGAAAGGCCTTCTTAAACTGAGTAAAGGACCTTTCTTTTCTGGGAGTGACTGTTCCAGTTCCCGTGGCGGAAAAGGGTCTAGGATTCTATTCAAACCTTTTTGTGGTTCCAAAGAAAGAGGGAACTTTCCGACCCATTTTGGATCTCAAGTGTCTCAAAGTTCAGTCCTTCAAAATGGAAACTATTAATTTCATTCTACCCTTGGTTCAGGAGGGTCAATTCATGTCTACCACGTGTTCTAGACAAACACTTCCAATTTGTTGCTCTTCCCTTTGGCCTTGCTATGGCCCCTCAATTCTTTACAAAGGTGCTAGGAGCCCTTTTGTCAGTGGTCAGATCTCAGGGAATAGCAGGGGTGCCATACCTGGACTACATCTTGGTTCAGGCGGCATCTTTTCAGCTAGCACAATCTCATACAGAGATGTCTATTCTACATTCTCACGGGTGAGAAGTGAATCTGGAGAAGAGTTCACTGGTGCCATCCACCAGGGTGTGTTTCTTAGGAACAATTATAGATTCTCTATCAATGCAGATTTTTCTGACGGAGGACAGAAAATCCAAACTTCTTGCTTCCTGTCTCACTCTTCAGTGACACTTAACAGCTCTGCAGTGTTCTTTGCCTCCTACTGCTGGCCATGAGGTGAACATCCCGCTAGTAACTGGAATGAAATCGTGGACTCTCCATGCCAGGAAAGACATTTATCAGGTAAGCATAAATGTTGTTTTTGTTAGATTTATTATCCCTTTAGTACTTCAAGAGACCATATATCCAGTTGTTCTGCTTTACTAAGACAAAGAAAAAACCCTAATGGTCAAAAGAAGCTGACACAGCAAACGGTATACCGAGGAGGACCACCATAAAAGATAGAGAAAACTGAAAGCTGAAATGCAGTAAAATTCAGCAACCACTTAGGCATCTGCAATATACTTTCATGCTTTATTTTGTCCCCTTTTCATGTAATTCGATTCTGAAATTGTGAGCTTTGCCGTTCCTGTTAGAAATGGAAGTGCAGACCACTGTTGTATTCCACACAGCCATTAGCTGCACACTCTAGTGACCTATTTATAACTGTCCCTAATTGGCCACAGCAGACAGGGTAACCTAAGTTACAACATGGCAGTTCCCATTGTTTTATAGACAATACAACTTTATTTAAACAGCTAATGAAACTTTAAAAAATATATCTACATGTTATTGTCGGACTAGTCTTTTTTTTAAATGCATCATTCTATCTAGCATTTATTTAGTGTTAAATGTCCCTTTAACATAAATATGAGACACTGTTTTGAGAGTAAACCAACGCACAAATATATTGTTGCATTTATAATTGAATAAAAAAAAAAAGGATACCAAATCAAAACCTCAGACTATTTTCCTTGTTAAACTCCCCAAAAATATAGAAATCTTCTATGTCTGTGGCTGCTTATCTGTACTTTTCATATTAGAAACTGAAAGTATTAGTAAAAAAAAACAACAACAGATGTGCCAACTAAATTCTGTTGGTGTTTGTAGTTTCCCTCTTCTCTAAAAGTGGATTCAATTATTTAAAATTAATAATTAAAGATGTGCATGTTTATACGTTTAATAAGTTACAAAGAAAAACATTTTTAGCCATTATGACCAACATAAGCATTAAGGTTAGTAAATTTAATCTGACCCAATTCCCTTAATATACACGGAGCTGAATTCCTCATCTATGGTATTTCTTTTTTTTTTAAACATATGGGACTGATGCCTAGTGGCAAAAGTGTTTATATACAGTGTATATATTTCTTGCTATTTTAATTATAAATTGCTAATAATCTCCTACACCAGGGCATACAAAACAATGCTGCATAAAATAAATTTATCAGAAGTTATATCGCACGAGGAAGGGCCACATCTGGCCCTCAGGACCACTGACCATAAAACGCACTTCTCAGTATGTTATTAAACGTGAATTTGTACAAAATGTAGAAAATCTCTGATGTATTGCATTTTAATCAAGCACCAATGTGTTTCTTTTTAATTAAAATTGTGATTATAATTGTATTTTAAATTGTAATCTTTAGCATAAAAGTGAGTATAATGTTCCAGTCCCGTCATTAGTAACAGACACTGCCTACAGAAAAAAATAAAATACAATTGGGCACCTAGCATCATCTATTGGAGCATTATAAAACACATTCCCCAAAATAGACTCTACCATCCTTGACTTCTAATAATAAAATATAAAGTGCTCAAGCCGAGCGCATGAAGAAAAACATAAAATTATGCTTACCTGATAATTTCATTTTCTTCTGAAGGGAAGAGTCCACAGCTGCATTCATTACTTTTGGGAATTAAGAACCTGGCCACTAAGAGGAGGCAAAGACACCCCAGCCAAAGGCTTAAATACCTCCCCCACCCCCCAGTCATTCTGCCAAGGGAACAAGGAACAGTAGGAGAAATATCAGGGTGAAAAAAGGTGCCAGAAGAACAAAAATTACAGCTGCCTCAAAAGATAAAAACACTGGCGGGAGCTGTGGACTCTTTCCTTCAGAAGAAAATTAAAATAACAGGGAAGCATAATTTATGTTTTTCTTCTTAAAAGAGTCCACAGCTGCATTCATTACTTTTTGGGAAAACAATACAAAAAACGGGTAGGTACAAAAGGCAGCCCCTTCAAAAGGCACCACAGCCTGAATTACTCAACACCCCAATATTTTAAGTACAAGCGACACGGGAGAAAAACTCGGGCCCAGGTAACCACATTAGTTACACCACCGGTAAGTCGAACCAGAGACCACTAGACCTAGAGTCCGTCAGGTCCAACCACCCGAAGTGTCTGCCCCACAGGACACGAATCCCAACCCGGCCAACATAAGGACCGCATCAGCCCCCCAAAAGGTACCCAGAGAGCAGGAAAATCCAAAGCAACTTTTCCCCAACCCATGTTTGTCCTACAAGGCAACGCCCAGGGAGACAAACTCCCTAGATCATACAACCCACAAAGAAAGGGTCCATACACAGGGAACAGGTTCCCAAAAGAACACGAGGAACCCCTCAAGTCCCCAATTCCATACCATACCCTAAGGTACTCTTGGAAACTTATAATTCCCCCGATGCCCCATAACATATCTAGATCCAGAGGCTAGATAGACAGAGACAGCAGAAACAGGATAAATGTCCCAGCAGCTAGAACAGAGCTCTTCCAGAGAACTCAAACCACCCGAACAGGAACTCTCACAGCCCAGCCTCCCAAAGGAAGGCTGAGTCTATTGTAAATACAATCCTGAAAAGGCGCGTCCAGCTTGTTAGCATCCAGACAAAAGCTCTGAGCTGTAACTGGATACACCATTACTGAGTAAAACGCTGCAGATGGTTGCAGCTGCAAACCTCCAAGGGCAGCAGCCTACCAAATAGTTCTCCAAGAAGCATCCCCTCCCGGCACCAGACGCTAGTGGAAAGAGGGAGAACACCCAAAGTCCCCCCTCAAGGAGAGGCAACAGCAGAAAACTGTCAATACTGCATAGAGTAACTGATCTCCAACCTTCCGTCCAGGATAACAGTTCTAGCCCAAAAGCTTCAAAAGACCGAAGACAAGAGTCTCAGACCACAGGAAAGGAAGAGGATCAATGAGGAACAACTTCCCCTGTCAGACTGCTGTTACAACAGCATGCTCCTGAGAGTCAGGAAAACATTGTGTTAGGGTACGAGACTCCCTACACACAGTCAAGGGCAAAAAGTGCGCACTTCCCAAGGGAAGATTTCCCCTAAGACCTCAATATTGGATACGCAAAGAAGAAGCCCCCACGGGAGCCACCTTCAGCCTCCTGCTACAGGAACGGGGAAACCTTACACCACATCACAATTCCCCTCCCAGGAACCTGAACGCAGGAAGGAAAAACCCCTGCAAAGCAGGACCAAGGATCCCCCGGACTCCACAAATACTAATGTAATTCCGAACCCGGGAACCCAACCCCTACTCTGGAGAGAAGGGAAAGAAAATAACGGAAAAACCCCCTACCATAGAGGCGAGACTCTTCAGCCACTTTGCCAACCCAGGTAAAAAGCATATGGCATCTACAGGAACATCGTAAGTGCACCAGAAGACAGGTAGGAACCCGTCAAAAAGACCAAAGTCTAAACCCGTCAGTAGACATCTCTCACAGAGTCTCAGCCCCTGCAAAAGGGGCCCACGGGACAAACCAACTTTAAGTGTGATCCGGACTGTCCACACCCATCCATGGAGAGACATGGGCCAGGGTCAGGGTCCTTGACAATGACCAATCACAAGATCCAATCTCTGAAAAACCCATAAGCTGCCTTCTTCAAGGAGCGTACCTCTAAAGTCCGTAAACCTGGCGATCTAGATAGCTTCAAACCCAAGAGCCTGCTCTGTCTGAGATCAGCACCCAGTGCAAATGGATTACAAGAAATCTCATAAGCAAGTGACAACACGTGATACACACACACTGGCAGGGTAACATCAATACCCGAAGGCAAATGATAACCGAAGGCCCTGCTCGTCATTGTAGAGAATTAACGTAAGGCACTGCCCCCGAAACCCTGCACGGAGTATCGAGGAAAATGGACAACTGCCTGACTCTCAAAGGGCGGCCCTCTGCACCCAACCTCGAAACTGCTACTGACAAGCCAAAGCTAGCATAACATTGAGGATAATAGGGAAGAACCAGGAATCTAATCCTAGTCTCTCAGATTACAGGTAGATGGAATATCCACTATGCCACAGGCAGTGGGGCAAAACACCTGAACGCCAGACTGTAGTCTGACCAAGGGCCTCCGAATGAAATAGAAGACAGTCAGAGAGCTTGAAGAAGCTATTGATCAAGGAAAATTACCTTGTGCAGGCAAACGCCGGAGCCGTAGCTCCCACAGAAGACATGGAACCTATGCACACCACTGCTTCAGAGTAACAGAACTCGAACAGAGGAGACAAACACGCCCGCGTACTCGACCAGATGATCCCCCCCAAAGTGGGGAAGGATGCTACTCCACCACCACAAGGAGAGCGCAAAAGGCTAAGAGTCATTGTCTGGAAGGACCTCGAGTGAAACCCAAATGTAATCACCCGGCACACCAGACCAAACCAAACAGGTCACAGACATCTCCCACCTTCCACTTAAAGGGAATAACGTCCCAAGTCCCCGGGGACCAGAAGAATCTAGAAGTCGTCTGCAAGAGCAGATTCATAGCCCAGGCGAGCAGCCTGAACTGACCAACCTTAGATTGGTATGCCAAACCCTCCATCCGGAGAAGTTGTATATACACCTCAGGCCTCAACTTCAGTAGGATCCGAGCCCAGAGTCCATAGAATAGGCCAAGAGGAATTCTCAGCACCTGAAGGTGACATGAACCCTGGTAACAGCAGCAAAAGCGCCCGACCAGTACCAGCCTGGTATAAGGACACTCTGGAACTGTTCAAGGTCCAAGAAAATTCGTTCCGAAGGAGCGATAAATGAACTAGAAAACAAAATTTTGAATATTCAACAAGTGCGCAACTCCCGAAGGAGTGCCCACGCGACCACTAGTCGCAAGTATCGGTTCCGGTAAAAGAACATTTATACAAATGAAACTAACACATATGAGCTTAAGAACAATCAAATTAAACACATCCATCCGGATCACAAATAAAAGGAAAGGCAGCACCTCATTCATCCAAGCTCAGAAATGGAACCGAAAACATAAAGAAAACAAAAATGAAACGGTAACGTCATATCCATTTTGCCATCCAGCTTCTAAGGCCTCGGATCCCTTTGCCCACTAGGACTAGGATCCTCTAACAATGTCAAAACATGTCTTAAAAGAACCCGAATGCGAGCCAGCCTATAGCGGAAGGCAAAATCATCCCTCGCCGGATCTACTGGAGACCTCGGCTCCGAAATTGGGGCCCCTGAATCCTCAGGGGCCAATGTTTCCCCAGAAGGGCGAACCAAATTGGGCGATTCCACACTCGATGGACCTAGGTTAACAGAGCAGGGACAATATCGAAGAAAAACTTCCCTTGGGAGATATGAGACGGCGCCATAGAAATGGCCATGCGGAACCGTGCCGTAACCTCCGGCGGAAACAAATCACTTTCCGGAGGAGTGAAGGCCATAGGGACACCTGCGTGCATAGCCGGGAAAGGTTCTTGGGCACGCGCCTCACGGGTCATGGAAACCTTGGAGGCGGATGGCTCAATGCACCCTAAACTCCCAGATTCAGGAGAAGCGAGTACTCTAGAATGGCACCCGGGACATAACGGATTGGCATTAATTACCCGGGCCATTTCATATTTATTGCAAGACACATCCTGCGTGTCGGATGCATCTGTGTCGCGTATATCAGAATCCTCCATAATCTTGGGATTACAAAAAAAAAAGTAACTGGCACCCCTTGACACTCCCAATGGCTGGGTCACTAACCACCTCCTGTGAACCAGACAACCCACGAGCTAGAATCTTGGTCGCACACAGTCAGCATATGGAAGTGAAAAACAAACGACGGAAACCGCACCCGTCACAAGAGGCCAGTCATAAAAGGGCGCTCAAACCTAAGAGAATGCGTCATGAAAGAAGACCATTATGTCCCTTTAGGCCGTGAGCTATAAGTGAAGCTACACATTGCAGATAACACCATATAACAAACATGATTAAAAGTCCCCCCTGTTCAATAACCCCCCTCAGGAGATATTAACCCAAGATTCCTTATTAAGATAAAAGGAGTCCCACTGGGACCCTAACTTGTTTTGTTAACTGTACATTCACATCGGGGGGAAAATAAAGCGATCTTACCGGAATCTACTCCGTGGAACAAGAACACGGCCCTTCAAGTGTGACAGATAGTAGCCTCGCTTCTGACATAGACTTGAGTGAAGAACGGTAGGCAGCGAAACTCGTCAACACTGATTACCAAGGAGCTGTGTATGAGTCGGGATGGTTTTGCAGAAGAACTCACCCTGCATCTTTGGACTCTAACTTTCACCCATGCTCTCACTGAGAGGCTGACAGGATTATTTAAAACTCCAGTCCCATAGCGGAGTACTACCCTCCATAAGAGACTATCTCAAACTTTTGACACTTCTCTGCCTCTCGTCACAGGAGGTTGGCAAATGATGACTGGGGGATGAGGGAAGTGGGGGAGGTATTTAAGCCTTTGGCTGGGGTGTCTTTGCCTCTTCCTGGTGGTCAGGTTCTTAATTCCCAAAAGTAATGAATGCAGCTGTGGACTCTTCCCTTTTAAGAAGAAAAAAATTGTTTGCAATTAAACTAGGAAGAACTATAAATGCATAAAAAATGTAACTTACCTCTGTCTGGCGGGAGATGCAGAAGTTACTTGACCTTGACATTCCAAAAATCCCAGAAATTCTGCTTTTTCATTTCCCTAACAAAATAGAGAATAAGCTGAAAAAGAGCCTCCTGATGTTGATGTTATCGGGGGCTAAGAACCTGATACCTCAACGATGGAAGTCCCCTCAGATACCTACCCTTGCGGAATGGAGACAAAATGTGCAAAATATTCTCATCTTGGAGAAATATCATTATGTGAAGACCGCGACATTGGACGCATACACGGAAATGTTACTGCTTTGGGGGGGCCACGAAACAGAGAGATAAGAGAGAGATCTGGAATCTGGGTTGGTGGGTGTCTTTGGAGTGGTGGATATCTTGTGCCCTAATTTTTTTTTTATTTTTATTTTTTTTTTTATTTATTTTTTTTTTTATTTTTTTTTTTTCTTTCCCTCCCACCCTCTCCCCACCCTTCATGTTATCTTTCCCCCCCCTCCTTTTTCCTCACCCCTTCTGGTATCTTTCCCCTTTCCCATTCTCCTTTCCCCTCCTGACACCTCCCCCTTCCCCTTTCCCTCTGCCTTTTATCCTGCTACTAACCTAGCCCGGTCCCCTCCAGTCCCCCTGTCTGTGTATACACTGGGGGGCTCGGAGTACAGGGACTAAGGTGCTGAGCTGTGAACCGGGTAATATTTCACATATCTGGATATCTTTTTTCTTAGACCTGAATTGTTTGTGTTTATATTTGTTACTTAAGCATCATGTCTTTACCTTAAAAGACATGTCATTAGTTACTAGAAAATTCTTGAAAATGTATGTAAAGAGCTAATCATCTACCGAGATCTTGTTTGACACCTTGCTGGTAACAGACTGATGTTTTTCATGGTATAAAATGGTGTCTGTCATTGCAAGTGTACCAATTGTATTATGAATGTTTATTTTTCTCAATAAAGCTCTTTTAAAAATTAAAAAAAAAAAAAAAAAAAAAAATATAACTTAATGCAGCTGTCCCACATCTCTAAGCAAAACATTCAACCAAAAAATAATATTTTTTTCCCCTCACAGCAAAACGGCTCGCTAAATAGCGCCACTGTTTGCTTATCTGTGGACTTATCAGTACCTGTGGTGCCACAAAAAAAAATAATTTATGCTTTTTTTTTTTTTTTTTTTTTTTTTTTTTGAACAAATACAATTCATACAAGCATGGCAAAGTAATCCAAACGTCATGAGAGCAAAATAGAAAAGATTCGCCATGCAAGGCTATCATATAATCCTTATTATTATAATTCAAAAGAAAACTAAAACATTCCATATTTCTGTTTTATACAAAATCAAGAAAAAAGAGAAAACAGAGCAATCGATTACTAGATTGAATCCTCTATCCTTGTACCCTCCTATTGATTGCACTGACGTAACTCTACACCACATGCCAAGTCTGATTATTTAAAGATTCTTGTTTATCAATAAAGAAAAATAAAAAGCAAGAAATAAGAAGGGGAAGGGAGGGAGGGAGAGAGAAAAAACCCTGCAGCTTAATTCCAATTTGGAAATTCATTTCTTGCAATCGCGTTATTCAGTGTTTCTGAGTCTCTAAAAGGGTATATTAGCCGCGTCTGTTCTGTTTCTGAAAATGCCTGAATAAATCTCTTCCATTTGTCAAGGAAGCGTTTGATCTGAGTTTCGGAATTGACTGTAGTATCAAATTGTTCCACTATCAATTGTCCCTTAATCTTATTGATACACTCTGTTAAACTGTGGGCTTTCCTGGACTTCCAATATTTCAAGATTAATGATCTTCCTATTATAATTACTGTATTTACAAATTTAAAATTAATCTGTAATCTGGGGGTTTGATACATAAAAATAATATCCTCTTTTTCTAGCTTGATCTTTTTCCCATTAATCCTGTTCAACCAAAAATTCAACTTACTCCAGAATTTTTGAATCTTTGGACAGGACCATAAACAATGTGTCAGATCAGCTAATGGGAAACTACATCTAGGACATTTATTTTCCACACTTTTATCCCATTTAGCTTTAACAGCAGGCGTAATGTATACCTTATTTATTATTTTCATTTGGGACTCTCTCCAGCCTATAGATAATGTTGCTTTATCTACCAGAGTGAAGCTTTTTTGTAACCTTTCTATTGGCTGTCGCCAGCTTGCTGCCAACGCCCCTATTCTTGTTGTTTCTTGGAACTTTTTAATTATTTTATACCAAAAAGAGATAGAATAGTTTCCTTGACTGTACACATTTAGTACCATAGTCATCTTTCCGCCTAAACTATCTTGTATAGCTTCTTTATTCAAGGTTTCTAAAAAATGCCGTACTTGCAAATATGCGAAAAATTCATTATTTGGGATTTCAAACTCTCTACTTAAATCCTGAAACGTTCTGCAGCCTTTAGTTTCCCTATCTAGTAATTGTTGTATGAAAATTAGGCCCTTCCTCTTCCTTCTATGAAAAACTTTTGACTCTATTGCTGGTATAAAATTAGGGTTCCCCAATATCGTCAAATACTTTGAATATTCCGGGCTAACTCGTAATAATTTCAAAAGTTTATGCCATGCAGTTATTATGTTTTTAACGGTAGATAGCTTTTTAACTTTGTCTGGTAATTTCCCTTTATAATGTAGTAATGCTTTTAAACCATATGGAGCCACTAAAGATTCTTCTATTTCATTTGTGGCAAAATAATTTGCCTCTGTTAGCCATTCTAATGCAAATTTTCCCATACATATTAAATTATATAGCTCTATATCTGGGAAGGCTAATCCGCCCCGTTTTAAATAGTGACAAATTGTGTAATGCAATTGCTTTACGTTTGCTACCCCATACAATTTTTAGACAATCCCGTTTAAATAATGCTAGATCCTTACGATTGATAAATCTGGGTAAGTTTTGTAGTAGGTACAACATTTTAGGGAATAGGACCATTTTGATTAAATTTATTTTACCTGACAAGGTCAATGGAAAATTAGCCCAGCTAGCCATATCCTTAGATATTTTTGCCCACATTTGAGGATAGTTTAGTGTGTACCAATTCTCGGGATCTCTAGACAATACAATGCCTAAATATTTTAACTTTCCATTTGCATCCTTAAATGGGGCGTTCTTATAACTATCTTTTTTTTTCTTTTAACCAAAGGATCTCTGATTTATCGATATTTACTTTGTAGCCTGCAAACTTACCGAACTCTCCCAGAATTTGAAATAATAGAGGAATATTTCTTTGAGAGTGCCATTTATCAGGATGTTAGCCTGAGGTTCGTTATAAATCAATTGTACCAGTCTGAGGAAAGAGCCTGTAATTCCAAAATTCTTAATTGTTGTAAATAAATGGTCCCACGTAATCATATCAAAAGCTTTTTCAGCATCGATAGATGTAATAGCCATGTCTGTTTGAATCCCAGTTCCCTTTTTTTTAGCCTGATTCCAATAATAGTCTATTATCAGCTGTAATTTCCTCAGATTGGTCGTAGAAGTCCTATTTGGCATAAAGCCAACTTGGTCTTTATGTATTAATGGGGCCATCATTTTCTTTAGTCTTTGGGCAATCACGCTCATAAGAAGTTTATAATCATTATTTAACAGAGAGATGGGTCTGTATGAACCCATCTCTTCCGGGTTCTTACCTTTTTTCAAGACTAATGAAATTGTTGATGATGTAAAATATTTAGACTGCATCTTATTTTTAATATATAATGTATTAAAGAGGGCTTCTAGCGTGGGAGTTATCTCTTCCTTCAGAATTTTGTATAGTTCTATCGGGATCTGATCTGGGCCAGGGGCCTTGTTAGCCACCGTTTTATTGATTGCTTCCCTAATTTCTTCCTGTGTTATAGGTCTATTCAGCTCGGCTAAATCTTCTTCGTTTAACTTTGGCAATCTGATTTTATCCCAAAACTCTGCTTTTGCTTCCAAATTGATCTTATCCTTTGTATACAGCTTTTGATAATATTCATATATATATACTCGTTTATTTCTTTAATATTAGTCAATCTCTCAGAACCCTTTCTAATAGTCTCTATGGCACGCTTCTTTTTCTTGATCTTCACTAGATTTGCCAAAAATTTACCAGCTCTACCGCTATGTCTATAAAAGAAAGCCCTTGTTCTAAGCTCTTCTTGTCGTAACTTTTGCATGAGGAAAGTATCTCTCCCTTGCTTGGCCCTTATATATTTGTCCCACAGTGTCCCTGATCTATCGCTTAAGAATGCATTATAGCAATTGCGTACTTGCCCTGCTAACTGCAAATCCTTCTGTTGTGCTATTTGCTTATTTCTAACCAAATACGCCTTGGTTTGCCCTCTAATAAACGCTTTAAACGCCTCCCAGAAGACTTCATATTTATTTTCATATTCCTTATTAAAATATACATATTCCTGCCATTTTCTCTTTAACCAATCCTTAAATTGTACACTGGCACTCAAATATGTGGGGGAAAAAAACTTTGCTGGGTCTCTTACGACCTTTTTAAACTTAAAATTTAATAAAATAATAGCATGGTCTGATATCAACACCTCTTTGATATCTGTAGATATTTCTGTACCTAAGAAGTTTTCTGAGATTAAGAACGCATCTATCCTAGACATAGTTTTGTGACTGTGGGATATACAAGAGAAACATTTTACATCTGGGTTCTGGATTCTCCAGATGTCTTTAAGTCTTAGGTTATTACAAAAATTCTTAAGTAACTTGGTTTCAGCTCGGCTATTACTGTTCATAGGGGGTTTTAATCTATCTAATGTTGGATACATCACCATGTTTAGGTCACCTCCCAATATTATATTATCCACACCATATTTCATTAGTTTAACTTGAATCTTATTCCAAAAAACTTTATCTAGGCTGTTTGGACCATAAATATTACATAGAATCAAGAATCTTTCATATAATGCAATATGTAGGATTACAAACCTACCTTCTATATCTAACTCTTTTCCCATAATTTTATAGTCTAATTTTTTATTGAATAAAATTGCTACGCCCCTTTTCCTTGCTGTGCAGGGTGTTGCAATCACCTCGCCTACCCACCCTACTTTAAGTTTGTCTAGTTCCTGATCTTTCAAATGAGTCTCTTGTAACATTATTATATCTGCATTATGTTTTTTGCATTGTTTCAGAATATTCTTCCTTTTCCATAATGAGGAGATCCCTCCCACATTCCATGATATAACTTTTAATTGTTCAACCATCAGACCTTATAGTATACTCTATAGCACATTGCGAGAGAAGAGGAAAAAAAAAAAAAAAAAAAGGGAAAAAAAAAAAAAAAAAAAGGGAAAAAAAAAACGGGAATAAAAACAGAATTGCAAACATTGTAAACAATAAACCACACATAATAAAAAGAAAGCCGATACAGAAATAACCTCTTCCGTATCGCCCAAAGGTTGCTGAGAAAATCAATCTCAGCTAACACAGTGACCAACGCATCTCTTAGAGGACCTAGCCTCTTGACCCTGGTATTAAAACTATTAATCATCTCTCAAATTTCCTCTTTCTTAGAACCTTGTTAATATTGCTTTTATTTAACTGCCATTTCTGCCTTGTTGTCCCTAAGTGTTCTGCCTCGAGTATAAAAAATCTTTAGCTTCTTCATAATTATTCAGTAGTACGTTTCCTTGCTCGTTAAAAATTTTAATTTTAGCTGGATATATAATTGAGGCTTTCAAGCCTGTTTTAATTAAATTTGTACAGATAGGTACCATCTCTTTTCGTTTCTTTGACGTTTCCACTGAAAAATCCTGAAAAAGCAAGATGCTGTGTTCCCCAATCTTTACTGGGAATTTTTTCCTGTAATGGCTCATAATCGTAACTTTATCTTGAAAGCTCAAGTACTTAACAATGACTGGTCTAATCTTAGTTTTACCATCCGCATAAGTTCTAGCGCTACCTACTCTATGCGCTCTTTCAACCTGTATCCCTTGTGGGGGGATCTGCATACCCAGCCCCAATGGTAGTTGTATTGCAGTAAAATGTATTAAATCCTGAAATTCCTCTATCTCTGGTAATCCTATGATTCTGACATTATTTCTTCTAGCTCGGTCTTCTAATTCTTCCACCTTGTTCTGTAATAAATGTATTTGGCTAGTCTGTTCTTTTAACTTATTCTCATGACTGGTATTCATATCTTCTATATCTGATATTCTGTTTTCTGCCTCTTGCAGTCGATCTGAAAACTGTTTAACTTCTGACCTTAGTTCTGAGATATCCCTCTTTACCTGATCGAATTGAGGGAGCATAATGTCTGATAATTGTTTTACTAAGTCCTGAGACTCCATTGTATACATACTTGTTGTTTCTAGTAAACTTCTATTCTCTGTGTCTAAACTGTTTCTTTTTAGATTTTTTTTTTCTTTTCCTTTTGGTTGCATTACCGGTGATTTATTTTTAATGGTGACAAAGCTTTCCATATGTGTGTGTAATGATTAGTACAAAATAATAGGGGCCTAGTGGCGGCCTAGCAAACCCAAGTGAAGAGAGAAAAAAAACAAAAAAACAATTGGATAAAAATAAAGGGGACAAAAAGAAGGGAAGTGATTACTGATGCGTAGAATAGATTCTATGTCTGTGTATTAATACTAGTGTTCGTGTGAAGTGTAGTTATATAAGGTAATGCCTAGCTAAATAACAAGAAACAGTTATCTAGTTTTTTTTTTGTTTTTTTTTTTAAACACCCAATCTACATTCTTATTTAACCTGTAGGCTTAACACACTGCTTTTACTCTCTTGAATATAAACAATTTAGAACAATATCACCTTATGGACAGATTCCAATGCACGCATACATGAGAATATTAATAATATTTCCTTTGTTGCTGTCTCTTTTACTTAGATTCCGATTACCCGAGCCTTCCACAACTTAAACAGATTGGGTTGTCAATACTGCTTTAACTACAACATTACCTCAGTCATATAAAATAGATTATACCTCTTACTATAGCATTTACTGAGTCCAGCTGTCTTTCAACTGCAAACTTGCTTTTTAACAAGTATTAATACTCTTTAAATAGCTTAAAAAACTTCTATGCCATGATTTTAATTATCATCAACTTAGAGCTAACAATTTTAGGACAATGCTTACACTTATAAATAAATCCCAGTATAGCTAATATTCCTAAACACCCAATACTCTAGCAAATTTCTATATAAGCATTTATGATAATTTAATACGCCTACTCTTCAGAACATTAGGCAACCACAATTTAGCATTGACTTTCTAGATATTCCTTATAGTACTACCATATCTAGTACCCATCTTAGCCTATTACAGTACTTTGGGGAACCAAGAGCCTTTTGTCTTGCTACAAATACATTGAGTATAGCTTAGTATATGGCTCTTGGGGTACTCTGAGCAGTCCAGCTCCTTATATATGATTTTGTAAGTCAATCTTCAAGTGTCTCTGCAGATTGTTCGTTCTGCCGGCTACTTGAAACAAACTGTAGCAGTTTACTTGTACCACTGGCGAGCCATGCTTTGCCCTGTTCTGCTCAGCCGTTGTAACTGTCTTCCTGCTAAGGGCACCTGTTATAGCCAGTAGACACGTCCCAACCAATTAGATTCAGTAACCAGCATAGATTTATATAACAGTATTCCAGGGGCCAGTTATTTTTCTCTTCCAAAAAGCTTTGATGATTTTGAAAATATGCAGCAATACCCTTCAATGTAAACTTGCCAATAGCACACACAGAAAAAAGAAAAGGACTAAATTCTCCTTATTCCGGACCAGCCAGGGCTTCACCCACCTTGCGGGACCTGGCTAACAACAGCTATAGTGTACAAGCTTCCTCTCCAGGAGATTATTCATATAACATTTTCTTTCGCCTTGACGTTGTCAAGCATTGAAATAATATAGAGAAAAAGTCGGCTGTTTAGTCTACCATAGACACTTATTGTGCTTATACTTCATGGGGGGGGGGACTCTACTCATGTCACTGTAATGTTTCCTGTAAGGGGGGCTTATTAAGATGATCGCCCTTCTGCTTATCTGTTTAAGCCAGTCCTCAGTCCTTATGGTAATATTCCTCCAGCTCTTTAGCTGTTTCCCAGGTGAGAACTGTCACCAATGTATTCCTGGTCTTGTCTCTCTTACTGTTAGTCTTCGTTCCCCACACACACACTATTCCAAAATAGAAAACAGTACCTTACATTGGGGTTGTTTGCTGCCGCTCCATCTTTATAAGCGTGTTTATACCTGCTGGTTCTGAATGCCTCTCCGCTCCAGCGTTCTGTTCCTCCAAGAGGTGACCCAGGCAATGGGTCTGGGGTTACGCCTACTCCTGACGGCTGTGCTGCTTACCCTTACTGGGGTTCCAAGCTTCCCGCTGCTGCTGCGGGAACCAGGCAAGGTGCCTAAAGGTCAGGCTTGCCGAGCAAAATCCTCGGAGCACTTGGGGCTTGTTGCGCGCTCTCTCCCAACCAAAGCGCTACCACACGCTGCGTCCGTGTAGCTCCGCCCCTTCCGGCCGTCGACTGAAATGGATCATCAACATAATTTATGCTTACCTGATAAATTAATTTCTTTCATGAAAGTCCACGATCCTCTTCTTTACCACTAGGAGGAGGGAAAAATTCCAAAGTGGCAAGAGCTCACACATACCTCAGTCTAACATATAGCAAGTGAGGTAAGAAAAAGGAATAAGAGCCATAAAAGGAGCAGGGGAAAAAAGATGTGCTTAAGAAAAAAAAACAACTCCAAAAAAACACAAAGGTGGGGTATTGTGGACTCTCACCACCATGTAAGAAATTAATTTATCAGGTAAGCATAAATTATAGGGGGGGTTTTCATACAGGTGACAAGCGTCAACGATTCTTTGATCCTTCACTCTCGGGATCTAATACCCAAAGCTGAGGAGTCCACGTGTAATAAGATAAAAGGGAGGGATTTAAAAACATTTTTTTCCACTGAGAAATTAAATCCACAAGTAAAAAGATTTTGCATGCCAAAACCCGTTGCGCACATAACCATGCAAAAGTGCACTAACCCAATGTGGGTAAACCAACGTGCGGATAAACTAAAGACAGACTAAAGGGACGTGCGCTAACCCAACAGGCATAAACCGGCATGCGGGTAAACTAAAGAAAGACTAAAGGGATGTGTGCTAACCCAACAGGCATAAACCAGCATGCGGGTAAACTAAAGAAAGACTACAGGGACGTGCGCTAACCCAACAATCGTAAACCCGATGAGCGAAAACCTAAGAGCTCAAAAAAAAAAAAAGCTGACGCGTGCAAAACAGCAAGGGGATAGTGAAAAGGAACAGTTCCAAGGCCATATATATTCGCAAATATATAAATAAACTATAAAAAGTGCTCAAAACATAGCTAAATGAGTTGTTAATAAAAGATACTTACCAAGACACCTGTCCACTAGCAATCAAGCAGCAAACCAGTACTGAAACATATCAGCAGAGGTTATGGAATATGAGTATATTGTAGCTCCATAAAGGCAGGCAAAAGACAAGTCCTTGTGACCAATTATAGAGGGTTTATGAAAAAAGAATCATGAACCATACCCCATATACATCCCTCTGACCAGCACTGTACTCTGAGGGGAAACTGGGCCTCAATATAGACTGAAAACCCCTCTTCTCTCTGAAGAATCAAATGCACATCTTCATTCTTCAACCACCTCCAGCGGAGACAAAGTAAAGACTGAGGTATGTGTGACGTGGAAGGGGTTTTATAGTTCTTGGGGTTTGGGAAACTGTGCCTCCTAGTGGTAGAGAAGAGTGATTCCCAAGAGTAAAGAATTGTGGACTTTCACCACCTTTATGAAAGAAACGGGATGTTGTATGGAAATATTTTCTTAGTTCCATTTAAAAATGTATTTGTTTTTTTTTTATACAAATCAAAATGGAATATTATGAACATTACTAAACTAACCTTTTCTTGAGGAGGCTTTTTCCTCTCTGCCATATAAAGCAGTTTATGTTTTCTCCCATAGTCCAATCAGCATTAAAGTGTAATAATACCAGTCACATGTGACACATGCCTTTACTGTTAGTTTAAATTGAAATAACTTTAAGCTAACTATTTTTATGCAAAAAATAAAATAATTGCTGATCCTTCTGGTAGAACCGTTTAATACAATGGGACCGATTTATGAAAGTGCCAGCGGACATGATACAATGTAGCGTATCATGTCTGCCGCACATCGATAAATGCCAACAGCATACGCTGTCAGCATTTATCATTGCACGAGCAGTTCTTGTGAACTGCTTGTGCAAAGCCACCCCCCCTGCAGATTTGCAGCCAATCGGCCACTAGCAGGGGGTGTCAATCAGGCCTATCATATAGGATCTGGCGGACTGTTTCGCGGAAATGGGGGCATCAAGCTCCATTTAAGCATTTTTCCAATATACTTTTATTAGCAAAAAAAAAAATCCTCTAATAAAACTTTTATTGTGAAAGTGCTTGTGAAGCATTTCTAGATATGCCCTGTGCACCAGCATTCAGAGAGCCAATGGTGCCTTTTATTTTATTGGTGGTGTTTGAATTTTAGAAGCTAGCAGTAACAATTAGATCTCTGGACACACTGTTAAAAATGATAAAGCAAAAAGCATATCTAGATATGCTTCAGGTTCACAGTAAAAGCTCTCACAGTGATATATTTAATTAGAGCCCTTTTTGTGAAGTGTTTTGGAAAAATGCTTCTATTTCATATTGAAATTTTTTGGCTGCAATGGAAGTTAAAAAGGATATTACACAAACTATGTTTCTGTCATTTATGTGAGGCAACATCAATTAAACATGCTCAAAAAAATACAGTAAAAGCTGTTTGATACAGCACTATTGGTTGAGTACTTATTAACTCTCATTGGCTGTTAGGTTCTGCAAATAGTCAAAGGCTTTTCTTCTTCTTTTTTTAAGTACAATACCCATTTAAAAGGGACATGAAACCCCAAAAAAACATAATTTATGTAAGAACTTACCTGATAAATTCATTTCTTTCATATTAGCAAGAGTCCATGAGCTAGTGACCTATGGGATATACATTCCTACCAGGAGGGGCAAAGTTTCCCAAACCTCAAAATGCCTATGAATACACCCCTCACCACACCCACAAATCAGTTTAACGAATAGCCAAGAAGTGGGGTGATAAGAAAAAAAGTGCGAAAGCATAAAAAATAAGGAATTGGAATAGTTGTGCTTTATACAAAAAAATCATAATCACCACAAAAAAAGGGTGGGTCTCATGGACTCTTGCTAATATGAAAGAAATGAATTTATCAGGTAAGTTCTTACATAAATTATGTTTTCTTTCATGTAATTAGCAAGAGTCCATGAGCTAGTGACGTATGGGATAATAAATACCCAAGATGTGGAACTTCCACGCAAGAGTCACTAGAGAGGGAGGGATAAAATAAAGACAGCCAATTCCGCTGAAAAATAATCCACACCCCAAACAAGTTTAAATCTTATAATGAAAAAAACTGAAATTATAAGCAGAAGAATCAAACTGAAACAGCTGCCTGAAGTACTTTTCTACCAAAAACTGCTTCAGAAGAAGAAAACACATCAAAGAAGACCAAGTTGCTGCTTTGCAAATCTGATCAACCGAAGCTTCATTCCTAAATGCCCAGGAAGTAGAAACTGACCTAGTCGAATGAGCTGTAATCCTTTGAGGCGGAGTTCTACCCGACTCAACATAAGCATGATGAATCAAAGACTTTAACCAAGACGCCAAAGAAATGGCAGAGGCCTTCTGACCTTTCCTAGAACCAGAAAAGATAACAAATAGACTAGAAGTCTTTCGGAAATCTTTAGTAGCTTCAACATAATATTTCAAAGCTCTTACTACATCCAAAGAATGTAATGATCTTTCCTTAGAATTCTTAGGATTAGGACACAATGAAGGAACCACAATCTCTCTACTAATGTTGTTAGAATTCACAACCTTAGGTAAAAATTTAAATGAAGTCCGCAACACTGCCTTATCCTGATGAAAAATCAGAAAAGGAGATTCACAAGAAAGAGCAGATAACTCAGAAACTCTTCTAGCAGAAGAGATGGCCAAAAGAAACAAAACTTTCCTAGAAAGTAATTTAATATCTAGAGAATGCATAGGTTCAAAAGGAGGAGCTTGTAGAGCTCCCAGAACCAAATTCAAACTCCAAGGAGGAGAAATTGACTCAATGACAGGTTTGATACGAACCAAAGCCTGTACAAAACAATGAATATCAGGAAGATTAGCAATCTTTCTGTGAAACAGCACAGAAAGAGCAGAAATTTGTCCTTTCAAGGAACTGGCAGACAAACCTTTATCCAGACCATCCGAAGAAACTGTAAAATTCTAGGAATTCTAAAAGAATGCCAGGAAAATTGATGAGAAGAACACCAAGAAATGTAAGTTTTCCAGACTCGATAATATATCTTCCTAGACACAGATTTACGAGCCTGTAACATAGTATTAATTACGGACTCAGAGAAACCTCTATGACTAAGAATCAAGCGTTCAATCTCCATACCTTCAAATTTAATGATTTGAGATCCTGATGGAAAAATGGGCCTTGAGATAGGTCTGGTCTTAACGGAAGAGACCAAGGTTGGCAACTGGCCATCCGAACAAGATCCGCATACCAAAACCTGTGAGGCCATGCTGGAGCCACCAGCAGTACAAACGAACGCTCCTTTAGAATCTTGGAAATCACTCTTGGAAGAAGAACTAGAGGCGGAAAGATATAGGCAGGATGATACTTCCAAGGAAGCAACAATGCATCCACTGCCTCCGCCTGAGGATCCCTGGATCTGGACAGATACCTGGGAAGTTTCTTGTTTAGATGAGAAGCCATCAGATCTATTTCTGGAAGACCCCAGATTTGAACAATCTGAAGAAATACCTCTGGGTGAAGAGACCATTCGCCCGGATGCAACGTCTGGCTACTGAGATAATCCGCTTCCCAATTGTCTATACCTGGGATGTGAACCGCAGAAATTAGACAGGAGCTGGATTCCGCCCATACAAGTATTCAAGATACTTCTTTCATAGCCAGAGGACTGTGAGTCCCCCCTTGATGATTGATATATGCCACGGTTGTGACATTGTCTGTCTGAAAACAAATGAACGATTCTCTCTTCAGAAGAGGCCACGACTGAAGAGCTCTGCAAATCGCACGGAGTTCCAAAATGTTGATTGGTAATCTCGCCTCCTGAGATTCCCAAACCCCTTGCGCTGTCAGAGACCCCCATACCGCTCCCCAACCTGTCAGACTCGCATCTGTTGAGATCACAGTCCAGGTTGGAAGAACAAAAGAAGCCCCTTGAATTAAACGATGGTGATCTGTCCACCACGTCAGAGAGTGTCGTACAATCGGATTTAAAGATATTAACTGTGATATCTTTGTATAATCCCTGCACCACTGGTTCAGCATACAGAGCTGAAGAGGTCGCATGTGAAAACGAGCAAAGGGGATCGCGTCCGATGCAGCAGTCATAAGACCTAGAATTTCCATGCATAAGGCTACCGAAGGGAATGATTGAAACAGAAGGTTTCGACAGGCTGAAATCAATTTCAGACGTCTCTTGTCTGTCAGAGACAAAGTCATGGACACTGAATCTATTTGGAAACCTAAAAAGGTTACCCTTGTCTGAGGAATCAATGAACTCTTTGGTAAATTGATCCTCCAACCATGTTCTTGAAGAAACGACACAAGTCGATTCGTATGAGATTCTGCTAAATGTGAAGACTGAGCAAGTACCAAGATATCGTCCAAATAAGGAAATACCACAATACCCTGTTCTCTGATTACAGATAGAAGGGCACCGAGAACTTTTGAAAAAATCCTTGGAGCCGTTGCTAGGCCGAACGACAGAGCCACAAATTGGTAATGCTTGTCTAGAAAAGAGAATCTCAGAAATTGAAAGTGATCTGGATGAATCGGAACATGCAGATATGCATCCTGCAAATCTATTGTGGACATATAATGCCCTTGCTGAACAAAAGGCAGAATAGTCCTTATAGTTACCATTTTGAATGTTGGTATTCTTACATAACGATTCAATATTTTTAAATCCAGAACTGGTCTGAAGGAATTCTCCTTCTTTGGTACAATGAATAGATTTGAGTAAAACCCCAGCCCCTGTTCCAGAACTGGAACTGGCACAATTACTCCAGCCAACTCTAGATCTGAAACACATTTCAGAAATGCCTGAGCCTTCACTGGATTTATTGGAATGCGAGAAAGAAAAAAATCTTCTTGCAGGTGGCCTTACCTTGAAACCTATTCTGTACCCTTGTGAAACAATGTTCTGAATCCAAAGACTGTGAATCGATTTGATCCAAATTTCTTTGAAAAATCGTAATCTGCCCCCTACCAGCTGTGCTGGAATGAGGGCTGCACCTTCATGTGGACCTGGGAGCTGGCTTTGGCTTTCTAAAAGGCTTGGATTTATTCCAGACTGGAGACTGTTTCCAAACAGAAACCGTTCCTTTAGGGGAAGGATCAGGCTTCTGTTCCTTATTCTGACGAAAGGAACGAAAACGATTAGCAGCCCTATATTTACCTTTAGATTTTTTATCCTGAGGTAAAAAAGTTCCTTTCCCCCCAGTAACAGTTGAAATAATAGAATCCAACTGAGAACCAAACAATTTATTACCTTGAAAAGAAAGGGAAAGCAAAGTTGACTTAGAAGACATATCAGCATTCCAAGTTTTAAGCCATAAAGCTCTTCTAGCTAGAATAGCTAAAGACATATACGTGACATCAACTCTGATGATATCAAAGATGGCATCACAAATAAAGTTATTAGCATGTTGAAGAAGTTTAACAATGCTATGAGAATTATGATCTGACACTTGTTGCGCCAAAGCCTCCAACCAAAAAGTGGAAGCTGCAGCAACATCAGCCAAAGAAATAGCAGGCCTAAGAAGATTACCTGAACATAAATAAGCTTTCCTTAGAAAGGAATCAATCTTCCTATCTAAAGGATCCTTAAAGGAAGTACTATCTGCTGTAGGAATAGTAGTACGCTTAGCAAGAGTAGAGATAGCCCCATCAACTTTAGGGATTTTGTCCCAAAACTCTAATCTGTCAGATGGCACAGGATACAATTTCTTAAATCTTTTAGAAGGAGTAAAAGAATTACCCAGATTATTCCATTCCCTAGAAATTACTTCAGAAATAGCATCAGGGACAGGAAAAACTTCCGGAATAACTACAGGAGGTTTAAAAACCGAATTTAAACGCTTATTAGATTTAGTATCAAGAGGACTAGAATCCTCAATTTCTAAAGCGATTAAAACTTCTTTAAGTAAAGAACGAATAAATTCCATTTTAAATAAATATGAAGATTTATCAGTGTCAATATCTGAGACAGAATCCTCTGAACCAGTAAAAACCTCATCAGAAACAGACAAATCAGAATGATGATGTTCATTTAAAAATTCATCTGAGAAATGAGAAGTTTTAAAAGACCTTTTACGCTTACTGGAAGGAGGAATAACAAACATAGCCTTCCTAATAGATTTAGAAACAAAATCTCTTATATTAACAGGAACATCCTGAGTATTAGATGTTGATGGAACAGCAACAGGTAATGGAATATTACTAATGGAAATTGAATCTGCATTAGCAAGTTTATCATGACATTCATCACAAACTACAGCCGGAGGAACAGATACCACAAGTTTACAACAAATGCACTTAACTTTGGTAGAACCAGCATCAGGCAGCGTTTTTCCAGAAGTAGCTTCTGATCCAGGGTCAATCTGAGACATCTTGCAATATGTAAGAGAAAAAACAACATATAAAGCAAAATCTATCAAATTCCTTAAATGACAGTGTCAGGAATGGGAAAAAATGCCAATGAACAAGCCTCTAGTAACCAGAAGCAAAAGAAAAATGAGACAAATAATGAGAAAAAAAGGTGGAGACAAAAATGACGCCCACATTTTTTAGCGCCAAAAAAGACGCCCACATTATTGGCGCCTAAATGCTTTTGGCGCCGAGAATGACGCCACATCCGGTGATGCCGACAATTTTGGCGCAAAACGTCAAAAAAATGACGCAATCACGAACAACTTCTGGCGACAAGTATGACGCCGGAAATGACAAAGAATTTTTTTTGCGCCAAAAAAGTCAGCGCCAAGAATGACGCAATAAAATGAAGCATTTTCAGCCCCCGCGAGCCTAACAGCCCACAGAGAAAAAAGTAAATTTAAAGGTAAGAAAAAAATTGATAATTCATATGCATTATCCCAAATAATGAAACTGTCTGTCTGAAATAAGGAATATTGATCATCCTGAATCAAGGAAAATAAATGTTTAAACACATATATTTAGAACTTTTATATAAAAGTGCCCAACCATAGCTTAGAGTGTCACAAAAAATAAGATTTACTTACCCCAGGACACTCATCTACATGTAGTAGAAAGCCAAACCAGTACTGAAACGAGAATCAGTAGAGGTAATGGTATATAAGAGTATATCGTCGATCTGAAAAGGGAGGTAAGAGATGAATCTCTACGACCAATAACAGAGAACCTATGAAATAGACCCCGTAGAAGGAGACCATTGAATTCAAATAGGCAATACTCTCCTCGCATCCCTCTGACATTCACTGCACACTGAGAGGAAAACCGGGCTCCAGCCTGCTGCGAAGCGCATATCAACGTAGAATCTAGCACAAACTTACTTCACCACCTCCATGGGAGGCAAAGTTTGTAAAACTGATTTGTGGGTGTGGTGAGGGGTGTATTTATAGGCATTTTGAGGTTTGGGAAACTTTGCCCCTCCTGGTAGGAATGTATATCCCATACATAACTAGCTCATGGACTCTTGCTAATTACATGAAAGAAATGTGTTTAATGATTCAGATAGAAAAACAGAATTTATGTTTACCTGATAAATTACTTTCTCCAACGGTGTGTCCGGTCCACGGCGTCATCCTTACTTGTGGGATATTCTCTTCCCCAACAGGAAATGGCAAAGAGCCCAGCAAAGCTGGTCACATGATCCCTCCTAGGCTCCGCCTACCCCAGTCATTCGACCGACGTTAAGGAGGAATATTTGCATAGGAGAAACCATATGGTACCGTGGTGACTGTAGTTAAAGAAAATAAAATATCAGACCTGATTAAAAAAACCAGGGCGGGCCGTGGACCGGACACACCGTTGGAGAAAGTAATTTATCAGGTAAACATAAATTCTGTTTTCTCCAACATAGGTGTGTCCGGTCCACGGCGTCATCCTTACTTGTGGGAACCAATACCAAAGCTTTAGGACACGGATGAAGGGAGGGAGCAAATCAGGTCACCTAAATGGAAGGCACCACGGCTTGCAAAACCTTTCTCCCAAAAATAGCCTCAGAAGAAGCAAAAGTATCAAACTTGTAAAATTTGGTAAAAGTGTGCAGTGAAGACCAAGTCGCTGCCCTACATATCTGATCAACAGAAGCCTCGTTCTTGAAGGCCCATGTGGAAGCCACAGCCCTAGTGGAATGAGCTGTGATTCTTTCGGGAGGCTGCCGTCCGGCAGTCTCGTAAGCCAATCTGATGATGCTTTTAATCCAAAAAGAGAGAGAGGTAGAAGTTGCTTTTTGACCTCTCCTTTTACCGGAATAAACAACAAACAAGGAAGATGTTTGTCTAAAATCCTTTGTAGCATCTAAATAGAATTTTAGAGCGCGAACAACATCCAAATTGTGCAACAAACGTTCCTTCTTTGAAACTGGTTTCGGACACAGAGAAGGTACGATAATCTCCTGGTTAATGTTTTTGTTAGAAACAACTTTTGGAAGAAAACCAGGTTTAGTACGTAAAACCACCTTATCTGCATGGAACACCAGATAAGGAGGAGAACACTGCAGAGCAGATAATTCTGAAACTCTTCTAGCAGAAGAAATTGCAACTAAAAACAAAACTTTCCAAGATAATAACTTAATATCAACGGAATGTAAGGGTTCAAACGGAACCCCCTGAAGAACTGAAAGAACTAAATTGAGACTCCAAGGAGGAGTCAAAGGTTTGTAAACAGGCTTAATTCTAACCAGAGCCTGAACAAAGGCTTGAACATCTGGCACAGCTGCCAGCTTTTTGTGAAGTAACACAGACAAGGCAGAAATCTGTCCCTTCAGGGAACTTGCAGATAATCCTTTTTCCAATCCTTCTTGAAGGAAGGATAGAATCTTAGGAATCTTAACCTTGTCCCAAGGGAATCCTTTAGATTCACCCCAACAGATATATTTTTTCCAAATTTTGTGGTAAATCTTTCTAGTTACAGGCTTTCTGGCCTGAACAAGAGTATCGATAACAGAATCTGAGAACCCTCGCTTCGATAAGATCAAGCGTTCAATCTCCAAGCAGTCAGCTGGAGTGAAACCAGATTCGGATGTTCGAACGGACCCTGAACAAGAAGGTCTCGTCTCAAAGGTAGCTTCCAAGGTGGAGCCGATGACATATTCACCAGATCTGCATACCAAGTCCTGCGTGGCCACGCAGGAGCTATCAAGATCACCGACGCCCTCTCCTGATTGATCCTGGCTACCAGCCTGGGGATGAGAGGAAACGGCGGGAACACATAAGCTAGTTTGAAGGTCCAAGGTGCTACTAGTGCATCCACTAGAGCCGCCTTGGGATCCCTGGATCTGGACCCGAAGCAAGGAACTTTGAAGTTCTGACGAGAGGCCATCAGATCCATGTCTGGAATGCCCCACAGCTGAGTGACTTGGGCAAAGATTTCCGGATGGAGTTCCCACTCCCCCGGATGCAATGTCTGACGACTCAGAAAATCCGCTTCCCAATTTTCCACTCCTGGGATGTGGATAGCAGACAGGTGGCAGGAGTGAGACTCCGCCCATAGAATGATTTTGGTCACTTCTTCCATCGCTAGGGAACTCCTTGTTCCCCCCTGATGGTTGATGTACGCAACAGTTGTCATGTTGTCTGATTGAAACCGTATGAACTTGGCCCTCGCTAGCTGAGGCCAAGCCTTGAGAGCATTGAATATCGCTCTCAGTTCCAGAATATTTATCGGTAGAAGAGATTCTTCCCGAGACCAAAGACCCTGAGCTTTCAGGGATCCCCAGACCGCGCCCCAGCCCATCAGACTGGCGTCGGTCGTGACAATGACCCACTCTGGTCTGCGGAATGTCATCCCTTGTGACAGGTTGTCCAGGGACAGCCACCAACGGAGTGAGTCTCTGGTCCTCTGATTTACTTGTATCTTCGGAGACAAGTCTGTATAGTCCCCATTCCACTGACTGAGCATGCACAGTTGTAATGGTCTTAGATGAATGCGCGCAAAAGGAACTATGTCCATTGCCGCTACCATCAACCCGATCACTTCCATGCACTGAGCTATGGAAGGAAGAGGAACGGAATGAAGTATCCGACAAGAGTCTAGAAGTTTTGTTTTTCTGGCCTCTGTCAGAAAAATCCTCATTTCTAAGGAGTCTATTATTGTTCCCAAGAAGGGAACCCTTGTTGACGGAGATAGAGAACTCTTTTCCACGTTCACTTTCCATCCGTGAGATCTGAGAAAGGCCAGGACAATGTCCGTGTGAGCCTTTGCTTGAGGAAGGGACGACGCTTGAATCAGAATGTCGTCCAAGTAAGGTACTACAGCAATGCCCCTTGGTCTTAGCACAGCTAGAAGGGACCCTAGTACCTTTGTGAAAATCCTTGGAGCAGTGGCTAATCCGAAAGGAAGCGCCACGAACTGGTAATGCTTGTCCAGGAATGCGAACCTTAGGAACCGATGATGTTCCTTGTGGATAGGAATATGTAGATACGCATCCTTTAAATCCACCGTGGTCATGAATTGACCTTCCTGGATGGAAGGAAGAATAGTTCGAATGGTTTCCATCTTGAACGATGGAACCTTGAGAAACTTGTTTAAGATCTTGAGATCTAAGATTGGTCTGAACGTTCCCTCTTTTTTGGGAACTATGAACAGATTGGAGTAGAACCCCATCCCTTGTTCTCTTAAAGGAACAGGATGAATCACTCCCATCTTTAACAGGTCTTCTACACAATGTAAGAATGCCTGTCTTTTTATGTGGTCTGAAGACAACTGAGACCTGTGGAACCTCCCCCTTGGGGGAAGTCCCTTGAATTCCAGAAGATAACCTTGGGAGACTATTTCTAGCGCCCAAGGATCCAGAACATCTCTTGCCCAAGCCTGAGCGAAGAGAGAGAGTCTGCCCCCCACCAGATCCGGTCCCGGATCGGGGGCCAACATTTCATGCTGTCTTGGTAGCAGTGGCAGGTTTCTTGGCCTGCTTTCCCTTGTTCCAGCCTTGCATTGGTCTCCAAGCTGGCTTGGCTTGAGAAGTATTACCCTCTTGCTTAGAGGACGTAGCACTTTGGGCTGGTCCGTTTCTACGAAAGGGACGAAAATTAGGTTTATTTTTTGCCTTGAAAGGCCGATCCTGAGGAAGGGCGTGGCCCTTACCCCCAGTGATATCAGAGATAATCTCTTTCAAGTCAGGGCCAAACAGCGTTTTCCCCTTGAAAGGAATGTTAAGTAGCTTGTTCTTGGAAGACGCATCAGCCGACCAAGATTTCAACCAAAGCGCTCTGCGCGCCACAATAGCAAACCCAGAATTCTTAGCCGCTAACCTAGCCAATTGCAAAGTGGCGTCTAGGGTGAAAGAATTAGCCAATTTGAGAGCATTGATTTTGTTCATAATCTCCTCATAAGGAGGAGAATCACTATCGACCGCCTTTATCAGCTCATCGAAAAAGAAACATGCGGCTGTAGCGACAGGGACAATGCATGAAATTGGTTGTAGAAGGTAACCCTGCTGAACAAACATCTTTTTAAGCAAACCTTCTAATTTTTTATCCATAGGATCTTTGAAAGCACAACTAACCTCTATGGGTATAGTGGTGCGTTTGTTTAAAGTGGAAACCGCTCCCTCGACCTTGGGGACTGTCTGCCATAAGTCCTTTCTGGGGTCGACCATAGGAAACAATTTTTTAAATATGGGGGGAGGGACGAAAGGAATACCGGGCCTTTCCCATTCTTTATTAACAATGTCCGCCACCCGCTTGGGTATAGGAAAAGCTTCTGGGAGCCCCGGCACCTCTAGGAACTTGTCCATTTTACATAGTTTCTCTGGGATGACCAACTTGTCACAATCATCCAGAGTGGATAATACCTCCTTAAGCAGAATGCGGAGATGTTCCAACTTAAATTTAAACGTAATCACATCAGGTTCAGCTTGTTGAGAAATGTTCCCTGAATCAGTAATTTCTCCCTCAGACAAAACCTCCCTGGCCCCATCAGACTGGGTTAGGGGCCCTTCAGAAACATTATTATCAGCGTCGTCATGCTCTTCAGTATCTAAAACAGAGCAGTCGCGCTTACGCTGATAAGTGTTCATTTTGGCTAAAATGTTTTTGACAGAATTATCCATTACAGCCGTTAATTGTTGCATAGTAAGGAGTATTGGCGCGCTAGATGTACTAGGGGCCTCCTGAGTGGGCAAGACTCGTGTAGACGAAGGAGGGAATGATGCAGTACCATGCTTACTCCCCTCACTTGAGGAATCATCTTGGGCATCATTGTCATTGTCACATAAATCACATTTATTTAAATGAATAGGAATTCTGGCTTCCCCACATTCAGAACACAGTCTATCTGGTAGTTCAGACATGTTAAACAGGCATAAACTTGATAACAAAGTACAAAAAACGTTTTAAAATAAAACCGTTACTGTCACTTTAAATTTTAAACTGAACACACTTTATTACTGCAATTGCGAAAAAACATGAAGGAATTGTTCAAAATTCACCAAATTTTCACCACAGTGTCTTAAAGCCTTAAAAGTATTGCACACCAAATTTGGAAGCTTTAACCCTTAAAATAACGGAACCGGAGCCGTTTTGAACTTTAACCCCTTTACAGTCCCTGGTATCTGCTTTGCTGAGACCCAACCAAGCCCAAAGGGGAATACGATACCAAATGACGCCTTCAGAAAGTCTTTTCTAAGTATCAGAGCTCCTCTCACATGCGACTGCATGCCATGCCTCTCAAAAACAAGTGCGCAACACCGGCGCGAAAATGAGGCTCTGCCTATGATTTGGGAAAGCCCCTAAAGAATAAGGTGTCTAAAACAGTGCCTGCCGATATTATTATATCAAAATACCCAGATAAAATGATTCCTCAAGGCTAAATATGTGTTAATAATGAATCGATTTAGCCCAGAAAAAGTCTACAGTCTTAATAAGCCCTTGTGAAGCCCTTATTTACGATCGTAATAAACATGGCTTACCGGATCCCATAGGGAAAATGACAGCTTCCAGCATTACATCGTCTTGTTAGAATGTGTCATACCTCAAGCAGCAAAAGACTGCTCACTGTTCCCCCAACTGAAGTTAATTCCTCTCAACAGTCCTGTGTGGAACAGCCATGGATTTTAGTGACGGTTGCTAAAATCATTTTCCTCATACAAACAGAAATCTTCATCTCTTTTCTGTTTCTGAGTAAATAGTACATACCAGCACTATTTCAAAATAACAAACTCTTGATTGAATAATAAAAACTACAGTTAAACACTAAAAAACTCTAAGCCATCTCCGTGGAGATGTTGCCTGTACAACGGCAAAGAGAATGACTGGGGTAGGCGGAGCCTAGGAGGGATCATGTGACCAGCTTTGCTGGGCTCTTTGCCATTTCCTGTTTGGGAAGAGAATATCCCACAAGTAAGGATGACGCCGTGGACCGGACACACCTATGTTGGAGAAATACAATTTTAAACAACTTTCTAATTTACTTATATTATCTAATTTGTTTTATTCTCTTTGTTAGAGGAGCAGCAATGCACTACTGGTCTCTAACTAAACACATGGGTGAGCCAATGGCAATCCTTATATATAGCTAGAACCTAGGTTATTTGCTGCTCCTGAGCATGCCTAGATAAACCTTTCAGCAAAGGATAACAAAAGGGAGCAAATTAGATAATAGAAGTAAATTGGAATTGTATATAATTATCTATCTGAATCATGAAAGAAAAAGTTTGGGTTTCATGTCCCTTTAAGCTGCATTTCTCGTTTTAATTTTTATGTTAAAAAGAATCATTCTACATAGCAAATCGCATAGGACCAAATTTTACTCCTTAAAGTAATTTGATTCAACTATAGTTCTCCCAAATTCACATAATAAAGAAAAAATTTACATAACCATTCCTTTTAAATCTCAACTATATGATTCACAAAACCAAAATTTATTTCAATATAATAAAATCTGTGTGTTATAATAAATTAATATTGAACATAAATGAATCACCCGATCAAAAGCCCAGAAGCTGCCGTAAGGTATTTGTAACAACTTTTATACTAATATTATCATTATAATCTACTTTATTCATTTTATTTTGAGTTTATAAAGTGTGATAGCATGCTTGAGGATTAACAGTTTATTAACCAAAATAGATGTGTTAATTTAGATGAAACATAAAACGCATCACACTGTAGAAAGTGCAGCAAATAATTCACTTTTTTTTTTTTTTTCTATGATGTGTCAAGAAAGTATTTTACAATATAATTCATAACATTTTTGGAGAAAATGCTCCGTTTTTGCTTGAGAAACTGTATAAGGTAACAAATGAACAAATATACCAGTTTAATAAAGGTCAATTTATCATTAACAATCTAAGGAAATTTTCATGTAGCTACAATGGAAAGAAATGAATGAAATCTGGTTACCAGCAAATCATTTTTTTTTTTTCTGCGACTTGGACCATTGGGAAAATGTAACCACATGAATACAGTGCATTCAAGTAAAAAAAAAAAATATATAATAATAATAAGTAAAATAAAAATGTGGCAGAAATATGAAACAATTTTATCGTGGTCATTCGGACTGTAAGTGAGGAAATAAAATAGAAAACTGCACTTTCAGCTTTTAAAATCACCTTTGCCTGTATGGATGTGGATAAAAAGGTATTGTTACACGGGCTCAAAATAACTTTTTTTTTTTTCTTTTGTTTCTTTAATTTTTACATAAGAAAATCAACAAAAATGGGGCGGCATAGGTTCTTTTAGCTGGAGAAAGGCTTTCCGGTTTCTTCTTTTCCTTTATACTTCCTTTTGCCGTGTGTGAAGGGTATATATCTGTACTTTACCATATGCTGGAAGAGAAAAATAATATAAATTAAAGGAATATAAAACACTAGACATAAAGATGTATTCAAAGCAAAGCTTATCCTTAGAGTATTATTTAGATGTATGTTTTACAATGATATTAGTTGTTTAAATATTAAAAATATAAGTGTAAAGGTTTAGTTCCTATAAAGTAATGGGTGCCATCACGTTTTCTATTTGCCCCTCTCTTCTGTTGAGGACAATTAGGGATAGATATTAAAATCAGACAATAAGAGAAACTGTGCAAACAAGGCCGTGTGGAAAGCCTGATAGCAAATTACTTAAACAGTTCTATGATCCAGACAGCTTTGATTTGCAGAGCCTCTTTTTTCTGCCTGTTTTATTTCTCTAATCTCAACAAGAGAGAGGGTAAAAGAGAAAACTTAAAGGGCCACTAAACCCAAAATCTTTCTTTCATGATTCAGATAGAACATACAAATTTAAACAACATTACAATTTACTTCTATTATTTATTTTGCTTCATTTTTTAGATATCCTTATTTGAAGAAAAAGCAATGCACATGGGTGAGCCAATCACATGAGGCTTCTATGTGCAGCAACCAATCAGCAGCTACTGAGCATATCTATATATGCTTTTCAGCACAGAATATCAAGAGAATAAAACAAATTAGATAATAGAAGTAAATTAGAAAGATGTTTAAAAATGAATTCTCTTTCTAAATCATGAAAGAAAAAATGTGGGTTTCATGTTCCTTTAAGTTCCAACAAGGCTGAGCCCATTTGTTTATAGAAACTCAGTGGAATTTAGAAACACAACAGGTTTAAGAGTCAAATTACATGAAAAAGAAAAAATAATAATGTAAAGCTGCTGTACTATTTATAAGACAGAATCAAACTGTTTAATATCTCTTTAAGTTGTATGTGTCAAAGACTGCAGCAATTTCCTATGCTCGTTTTAAACCCAGTGCACGTAAGAGTAAACAACAACCATACAGGTTTCTTACAATAAAAAAAACAGAATTTATGTTTACCTGATAAATTTCTTTCTCCAACGGTGTGTCCGGTCCACGGCGTCATCCTTACTTGTGGGATATTCTCTTCCCCAACAGGAAATGGCAAAGAGCCCAGCAAAGCTGGTCACATGATCCCTCCTAGGCTCCGCCTACCCCAGTCATTCGACCGACGTTAAGGAGGAATATTTGCATAGGAGAAACCATATGGTACCGTGGTGACTGTAGATAAAGAAAATAAATTATCAGACCTGATTAAAAAACCAGGGCGGGCCGTGGACCGGACACACCGTTGGAGAAAGAAATTTATCAGGTAAACATAAATTCTGTTTTCTCCAACATAGGTGTGTCCGGTCCACGGCGTCATCCTTACTTGTGGGAACCAATACCAAAGCTTTAGGACACGGATGAAGGGAGGGAGCAAATCAGGTCACCTAAATGGAAGGCACCACGGCTTGCAAAACCTTTCTCCCAAAAATAGCCTCAGAAGAAGCAAAAGTATCAAACTTGTAAAATTTGGTAAAAGTGTGCAGTGAAGACCAAGTCGCTGCCCTACATATCTGATCAACAGAAGCCTCGTTCTTGAAGGCCCATGTGGAAGCCACAGCCCTAGTGGAATGAGCTGTGATTCTTTCGGGAGGCTGCCGTCCGGCAGTCTCGTAAGCCAATCTGATGATGCTTTTAATCCAAAAAGAGAGAGAGGTAGAAGTTGCTTTTTGACCTCTCCTTTTACCTGAATAAACAACAAACAAGGAAGATGTTTGTCTAAAATCCTTTGTAGCATCTAAATAGAATTTTAGAGCGCGAACAACATCCAAATTGTGCAACAAACGTTCCTTCTTTGAAACTGGTTTCGGACACAGAGAAGGTACGATAATCTCCTGGTTAATGTTTTTGTTAGAAACAACTTTTGGAAGAAAACCAGGTTTAGTACGTAAAACCACCTTATCTGCATGGAACACCAGATAAGGAGGAGAACACTGCAGAGCAGATAGTTCAGAGACTCTTCTAGCAGAAGAAATCGCAACTAAAAACAAAACTTTCCAAGATAATAACTTAATATCAACGGAATGTAAGGGTTCAAACGGAACCCCCTGAAGAACTGAAAGAACTAAATTGAGACTCCAAGGAGGAGTCAAAGGTTTGTAAACAGGCTTGATTCTAACCAGAGCCTGAACAAAGGCTTGAACATCTGGCACCGCTGCCAGCTTTTTGTGAAGTAATACCGACAAGGCAGAAATCTGTCCCTTCAGGGAACTTGCAGATAATCCTTTTTCCAATCCTTCTTGAAGGAAGGATAGAATCCTAGGAATCTTAACCTTGTCCCAAGGGAATCCTTTAGATTCACACCAACAGATATATTTTTTCCAAATTTTGTGGTAAATCTTCCTAGTTACAGGCTTTCTGGCCTGAACAAGAGTATTGATAACAGAATCTGAGAATCCTCGCTTCGATAAAATCAAGCGTTCAATCTCCAAGCAGTCAGCTGGAGTGAAACCAGATTCGGATGTTCGAACGGACCCTGAACAAGAAGGTCTCGTCTCAAAGGTAGCTTCCAAGGTGGAGCCGATGACATATTCACCAGATCTGCATACCAAGTCCTGCGTGGCCACGCAGGAGCTATCAAGATCACCGACGCCCTCTCCTGATTGATCCTGGCTACCAGCCTGGGGATGAGAGGAAATGGCGGGAACACATAAGCTAGTTTGAAGGTCCAAGGTGCTACTAGTGCATCCACTAGAGCCGCCTTGGGATCCCTGGATCTGGCCCCGTAGCAAGGAACTTTGAAGTTCTGACGAGAAGCCATCAGATCCATGTCTGGAATGCCCCACAGGTGAGTGACTTGGGCAAAGATTTCCGGATGGAGTTCCCACTCCCCCGGATGCAATGTCTGACGACTCAGAAAATCCGCTTCCCAATTTTCCACTCCTGGGATGTGGATAGCAGACAGGTGGCAGGAGTGAGACTCCGCCCACAGAATGATTTTGGTCACTTCTTCCATCGCTAGGGAACTCCTTGTTCCCCCCTGATGGTTGATGTACGCAACAGTTGTCATGTTGTCTGATTGAAACCGTATGAACTTGGTCCTCGCTAGCCGAGGCCAGGCCTTGAGAGCATTGAATATCGCTCTCAGTTCCAGAATATTTATCGGTAGAAGAGATTCTTCCCGAGACCAAAGACCCTGAGCTTTCAGGGATCCCCAGACCGCGCCCCAGCCCATCAGACTGGCGTCGGTCGTGACAATGACCCACTCTGGTCTGCGGAACGTCATCCCTTGAGACAGATTGTCCAGGGACAGCCACCAACGGAGTGAGTCTCTGGTCCTCTGATTTACTTGTATCTTCGGAGACAAGTCTGTATAGTCCCCATTCCACTGACTGAGCATGCACAGTTGTAAAGGTCTTAGATGAATGCGCGCAAAAGGAACTATGTCCATCGCCGCTACCATCAACCCGATCACTTCCATGCACTGAGCTATGGAAGGAAGAGGAACGGAATGAAGTATCCGACAAGAGTCTAGAAGTTTTGTTTTTCTGGCCTCTGTTAGAAAGATCCTCATCTCTAAGGAGTCTATAATTGTTCCCAAGAAGGGAACCCTTGTTGACGGGGATAGAGAACTCTTTTCCACGTTCACTTTCCAGCCGTGAGATCTGAGAAAGGCCAGGACAATGTCCGTGTGAGCCTTTGCTTGAGGAAGGGACGACGCTTGAATCAGAATGTCGTCCAGGTAAGGTACTACTGCAATGCCCCTTGGTCTTAGCACCGCTAGAAGGGACCCTAGTACCTTTGTGAAAATCCTTGGAGCAGTGGCTAATCCGAAAGGAAGCGCCACGAACTGGTAATGTTTGTCCAGGAATGCAAACCTTAGGAACCGATGATGTTCCTTGTGGATAGGAATATGTAGATACGCATCCTTTAAATCCACCGTGGTCATGAATTGACCCTCCTGGATGGAAGGAAGAATAGTTCGAATGGTTTCCATCTTGAAAGATGGAACCCTGAGAAACTTGTTTAAGATCTTGAGATCTAAGATTGGTCTGAACGTTCCCTCTTTTTTGGGAACTATGAACAGATTGGAGTAGAACCCCATCCCTTGTTCTCTTATTGGAACAGGATGAATCACTCCCATTTTTAACAGGTCTTCTACACAATGTAAGAACGCCTGTCTTTTTATGTGGTCTGAAGACAACTGAGACCTGTGGAACCTCCCCCTTGGGGGAAGTCCCTTGAATTCCAGGAGATAACCCTGGGAGACTATTTCTAGCGCCCAAGGATCCAGAACATCTCTTGCCCAAGCCTGAGCGAAGAGAGAGAGTCTGCCCCCCACCAGATCCGGTCCCGGATCGGGGGCCAATATTTCATGCTGTCTTGGTAGCAGTGGCAGGCTTCTTGGCCTGTTTTCCCTTGTTCCAGCCTTGCATTGGTCTCCAAGCTGGCTTGGCTTGAGAAGTATTACCCTCTTGCTTAGAGGACGTAGCACTTTGGGCTGGTCCGTTTTTACGAAAGGGACGAAAATTAGGTCTATTTTTCGCCTTGAAAGGCCGATCCTGAGGAAGGGCGTGGCCCTTACCCCCAGTGATATCCGAGATAATCTCTTTCAAGTCAGGGCCAAACAGCGTTTTCCCCTTGAAAGGAATGTTTAGTAGCTTGTTCTTGGAAGACGCATCAGCCGACCAAGATTTCAACCAAAGCGCTCTGCGCGCCACAATAGCAAACCCAGAATTCTTAGCCGCTAACCTAGCCAATTGCAAAGTGGCGTCTAGGGTGAAAGAATTAGCCAATTTGAGAGCATTGATTCTGTCCATAATCTCCTCATAAGGAGGAGAATCACTATCGAGCGCCTTTATCAGCTCATCAAACCAGAAACATGCGGCTGTAGTGACAGGGACAATGCATGAAATTGGTTGTAGAAGGTAACCCTGCTGAACAAACATCTTTTTAAGCAAACCTTCTAATTTTTTATCCATAGGATCTTTGAAAGCACAACTATCCTCTATGGGTATAGTGGTGCGTTTGTTTAAAGTAGAAACCGCTCCCTCGACCTTGGGGACTGTCTGCCATAAGTCCTTTCTGGGGTCGACCATAGGAAACAATTTTTTAAATATGGGGGGAGGGACGAAAGGAATACCGGGCCTTTCCCATTCTTTATTAACAATGTCCGCCACCCGCTTGGGTATAGGAAAAGCTTCTGGGAGCTCCGGCACCTCTAGGAACTTGTCCATTTTACATAGTTTCTCTGGGATGACCAACTTTTCACAATCATCCAGAGTGGATAATACCTCCTTAAGCAGAATGCGGAGATGTTCCAACTTAAATTTAAATGCAATTACATCAGGTTCAGCCTGTTGAGAAATGTTCCCTGAATCAGTAATTTCTCCCTCAGACAAAACCTCCCTGGCCCCCTCAGATTGGGTTAGGGGCCCTTCAGAGATATTAATATCAGCGTTGTCATGCTCTTCAGTAACTAAAACAGAGCAGCCACGCTTACGCTGACAAGGGTTCATTTTGGCTAAAATGTTTTTGACAGAATTATCCATTACAGCCGTTAATTGTTGCATAGTAAGGAGTATTGGCGCGCTAGATGTACTAGGGGCCTCCTGAGTGGGCAAGACTCGTGTAGACGAAGGAGGGAATGATGCAGTACCATGCTTACTCCCCTCACTTGAGGAATCATCTTGGGCATCATTGTCATTATCACATAAATCACATTTATTTAAATGAACAGGAATTCTGGCTTCCCCACATTCAGAACACAGTCTATCTGGTAGTTCAGACATGTTAAACAGGCATAAACTTGATAATAAAGTACAAAAAACGTTTTAAAATAAAACCGTTACTGTCACTTTAAATTTTAAACTGAACACACTTTATTACTGCAATTGCGAAAAAACATGAAGGAATTGTACAAAATTCACCAAATTTTCACCACAGTGTCTTAAAGCCTTAAAAGTATTGCACACCAAATTTGGAAGCTTTAACCCTTAAAATAACGGAACCGGAGCCGTTTTAACACTTTAACCCCTTTACAGTCCCTGGTATCTGCTTTGCTGAGACCCAACCAAACCCAAAGGGGAATACGATACCAAATGACGCCTTCAGAAAGCCTTTTCTAAGTATCAGAGCTCCTCTCACATGCGACTGCATGCCATGCCTCTCAAAAACAAGTGCGCCACACCGGCGCGAAAATGAGGCTCTGCTTATGCTTTGGGAAGCCCCAGAGAAATAAGGTGTCTAATACAGTGCCTGCCGATATTATAATATCAATATACCCAAATAAAATGATTCCTCAAGGCTAAATATGTTTTAAAAATGAATCGATTTAGCCCAGAAAAGTCTACAATCCTTAATAAGCCCTTATGAAGCCCTTATTTACCATCGAAATAAACATGGCTTACCGGATCCCATAGGGAAAAATGACAGCTTCCAGCATTACATCGTCTTGTTAGAATGTGTCATACCTCAAGCAGTAAGAGACTGCACACTGTTCCCCCAACTGAAGTTACTTGCTCTCAACAGTCCTGTGTGGAACAGCCATGGATTTTAGTTACGGTGCTAAAATCATTTTCCTCATACAAACAGAAATCTTCATCTCTTTTCTGTTTCTGAGTAAATAGTACATACCAGCACTATTTTAAAATAACAAACTCTTGATTGAATAATAAAAACTACAGTTAAACACTAAAAAACTCTAAGCCATCTCCGTGGAGATGTTGCCTGTACAACGGCAAAGAGAATGACTGGGGTAGGCGGAGCCTAGGAGGGATCATGTGACCAGCTTTGCTGGGCTCTTTGCCATTTCCTGTTGGGGAAGAGAATATCCCACAAGTAAGGATGACGCCGTGGACCGGACACACCTATGTTGGAGAAAAAACTATATTTTTCTAACAATTAATTTTTTTAAATTCAATTAATCAAATTACATTTAAAAAAAAAAAAAAAAGACTTGGTCACTGAAAGCCTTATATGTTTGTTTATTTGCTTGTTTGATTTACTCATTTAGATGAACAAGCTACACTGTGCACAAATCTAAAGGAACATTAAAAAGGGATAATTAACCTTATTTTGTTCTTTCGTGATTCAGATAGAGCATGACATTTTAAGCAACTTTCTAATTTATTCCTATTATCAATTTTCTTTGTTCTCTTGCTATCTTTATTTGAAAAAGCAGGAATCTAAGCTAAACAGTCGGCCCATTTTTGGTTCAACACACTGGATAGCGCTTGATGATTGGTGGGTACATTTAGCAACCAATCAGCAAGTGCAACCAAGGCTCTGAACCAAAAATGGGGCTGGCTCCTTAGCTTAGAATTCTGCTTTTTCAAATAAAGAAACAAAGAAAAACTGATAATAGGAGTTAATAAGAAAGTTGCTGAAAATTGCATGCTCTGTCTGAATCATGAAAGGAAACAATTGGGTTTAATATCCCTTTAAACACAAAATGTAAATTCCTTTCTGAAAAAAATTGTATATTTAGGTTTCATTTTATAATCAATATTTGTATTTTGTAACGATCATTTTGTATATTTGTGAACTGTAATTGGATCGACACTTATCTCTAAACACCATAATCGTTAAAAGGGACATGAACCAAGAAAATGTATATTTCATGAGTCACGTGTAATTTTTTAAAAGTTTACAATTTACTTATATTACCAAATGTACTCTGGTCTCATAGTATTCTTTTGTTAAATAGTATATCTAGGTAGGTAGTGTGTTTTTGAGCACTATATAGCAGTAGCATGTGTACAATGTACAACATTGTTAAAACCATTTTTGTACAACTGCTGCCATATAGTACTTTAGACACATACAGACTCTTGAGCCAACCTACCCGTTTTGTTTTTAACCAAGGATACCAAGAGAACAAAATAAATTTTGAAAACAGAAGTAAAATTGGAAAGTTTTGATCAATTGTGCAATCTGTCTTAAACATGAAAGAAAACATATTGGTTTCCTGTCTCTTTAAGAGGTTTATCATGTTGACTTACCTTTATTTGTCTCTTCATAGTGATGCAGAAAAGCATGATAAAATACATGACAAGTATGGGCCAAAAAACAGGAACATTAAAAGCTTCAAAGAACGTGCATACCATTGCAACAATGATTCCTTTCGTTGCAGAATGCCTAGGAAGCAAAAACATTAACTTACTTCTGTGATCCAAAGATAAAATATTATTCTTCATAAAAAACATTTTGTAAAAAGAATACATATAAAAACAGAAAAAAAAAACATCACTATAATTTCTGCAAACCTTAAATGCAAAGCTGTATATAAATACCCACTTTCATTGTAGTATGGATATTACCTTTAATATTGATAATAACTAATAGCTGCACTTGCTTAAAAGGGACATAATACTCATATGCTAAATCACTTGAAACTGATGCAGTATAACTGTAAAAAGCTGACAGGAAAATATCACCTGAGCATCTCTATGTAAAAAAGGAAGATATTTTACCTCACAATCTCCTCAGCTCAGCAGAGTAAGTGCTGTGTAAAAAGTTATACTCAGCTGCTGCCCAGCTGCAGGTAAAAAAAAAACATAATTTATGCTTACCTGATAAATTCCTTTCTTCTGTTGTGTGATCAGTCCACGGGTCATCATTACTTCTGGGATATAACTCCTCCCCAACAGGAAATGCAAGAGGATTCACCCAGCAGAGCTGCATATAGCTCCTCCCCTCTACGTCACTCCCAGTCATTCGACCAAGGACCAACGAGAAAGGAGAAACCAAGGGTGAAGAGGTGACTGTAGTATAATTTAGAAAATATTTGCCTGCCTTAAAAAAACAGGGCGGGCCGTGGACTGATCACACAACAGAAGAAAGGAATTTATCAGGTAAGCATAAATTATGTTTTCTTCTGTTATGTGTGATCAGTCCACGGGTCATCATTACTTCTGGGATACCAATACCAAAGCAAAAGTACACGGATGACGGGAGGGCTAGGCAGGCTCATTATACAGAAGGAACCACTGCCTGAAGAACCTTTCTCCCAAAAATAGCCTCCAAAGAAGCAAAAGTGTCAAATTTGTAAAATTTGGAAAAAGTATGGAGCGAAGACCAAGTTGCAGCCTTGCAAATCTGTTCAACAGAGGCCTCATTCTTAAAGGCCCAAGTGGAAGCCACAGCTCTAGTAGAATGAGCTGTAATTCTTTCAGGAGGCTGCTGTCCAGCAGTCTCATAGGCTAAACGAATTATACTACGAAGCCAGAAGGAGAGAGAAGTAGCCGAAGCCTTTTGACCTCTCCTCTGCCCAGAGTACACGACAAACAGGGAAGACGTTTGTCGAAATTCCTTAGTTGCCTGCAAATAGAACTTGAGGGCACGAACTACATCCAGATTGTGCAGAAGACGTTCCTTCTTTGAAGAAGGATTCGGACACAAGGAAGGAACAACGATCTCTTGATTGATATTCCTGTTAGTGACTACCTTAGGTAAGAACCCAGGTTTTGTACGCAGAACTACCTTATCCGAATGAAAAATCAAATAAGGAGAATCACAATGTAGAGCTGATAACTCCGAGACTCTCCGAGCCGAAGAAATAGCCATTAAAAATAGAACTTTCCAAGATAACAGTTTAATGTCAATGGAATGAAGGGGTTCAAACGGAACTCCTTGTAAAACGTTAAGAACCAGGTTTAAACTCCATGGTGGAGCAACAGTTTTAAACACAGGCTTGATCCTAGCTAAAGCTTGACAAAAAGCCTGGACGTCTGGATTTTCTGACAGACGCTTGTGCAACAAAATGGACAGAGCTGAGATCTGTCCCTTTAAAGAACTAGCCGATAAACCCTTATCTAAACCTTCTTGTAGAAAAGACAATATCCTAGGAATCCTAACCTTACTCCAAGAGTAACCTTTGGATTCGCACCAGTATAAGTATTTACGCCATATTTTATGGTAAATCCTTCTAGTAACAGGCTTCCTAGCCTGTATTAAGGTATCAATAACTGATTCAGAAAAACCACGCTTTGATAAGATCAAGCGTTCAATTTCCAAGCAGTCAGCTTCAGAGAAGTTAGGTTTTGATATTTGAATGGACCCTGAATCAGAAGGTCCTGTCTTAGAGGTAGAGACCAAGGCGGACAGGATGACATGTCCACTAGATCTGCATACCAAGTCCTGCGTGGCCATGCAGGTGCTATTAGAATCACTGATGCTCTCTCCTGTTTGATTCTGGCAATCAATCGAGGAAGCATCGGGAAGGGTGGAAACACATAAGCCATCCTGAAGGTCCATGGTGCTGTCAAGGCATCTATCATAACTGCTTCCGGATCCCTGGATCTGGACCCGTAGCGAGGAAGTTTGGCGTTCTGACGAGACGCCATGAGATCTATTTGTGGTTTGCCCCAACGTCGAAGTATTTGGGCAAAGACCTCCGGATGAAGTTCCCACTCTCCCGGATGAAAAGTCTGACGACTCAAGAAATCCGCCTCCCAGTTCTCCACTCCCGGGATGTGGATTGCTGACAGGTGGCACGAGTGAGACTCTGCCCAGCGAATTATCTTTGATACTTCCATCATTGCTAGGGAGCTTCTTGTCCCTCCCTGATGGTTGATGTAAGCCACAGTCGTGATGTTGTCCGACTGAAACCTGATGAACCCCCGAGTTGATAACTGGGGCCAAGCCAGAAGGGCATTGAGAACTGCTCTCAATTCCAGAATGTTTATTGGAAGGAGGCTCTCCTCCTGATTCCATAATCCCTGAGTCTTCAGAGAATTCCAGACAGCGCCCCAACCTAGTAGGCTGGCGTCTGTTGTTACAATTGTCCAGTCTGGCCTGCTGAATGGCATCCCCCTGGACAGATGTGGCCGAGAAAGCCACCATAGAAGAGAATTTCTGGTCTCTTGATCCAGGTTCAGAGTAGGGGACAAATCTGAGTAATCCCCATTCCACTGACTTAGCATGCACAATTGCAGAGGTCTGAGATGTAGGCGAGCAAAAGGTACTATGTCCATTGCCGCTACCATTAAGCCGATCACCTCCATGCATTGAGCTACTGACGGGTGTTGAATGGAATGAAGGACACGGCATGCATTTTGAAGCTTTGTTAACCTGTCTTCTGTCAGGTAAATCTTCATTTCTACAGAATCTATCAGAGTCCCCAAGAAAGGAACTCTTGTGAGTGGAAAGAGAGAGCTCTTCTTTTCGTTCACCTTCCATCCATGCGACCTTAGAAATGCCAGTACTAACTCTGTATGAGACTTGGCAGTTTGAAAGCTTGGAGCTTGTATCAGAATGTCGTCCAGGTATGGAGCTACCGAAATTCCTCGCGGTCTTAGAACCGCTAGAAGAGTACCCAGAACCTTTGTGAAGATTCTTGGAGCCGTAGCCAATCCGAATGGAAGAGCTACAAATTGGTAATGCTTGTCTAGAAAGGCAAACCTTAGATACCGGTAATGATCTTTGTGAATCGGTATGTGAAGGTAAGCATCCTTTAAATCCACTGTGGTCATGTACTGACCTCTTTGGATCATGGGTAAAATTGTCTGAATAGTTTCCATTTTGAACGATGGAACTCTTAGGAATTTGTTTAGGATCTTTAAATCCAAGATTGGCCTGAAAGTTCCCTCTTTTTTGGGAACTACAAACAGATTTGAGTAAAACCCTTGTCCTTGTTCCGACCGCGGAACCGGATGGATCACTCCCATTAATAAAAGTTCTTGTACGCAGCGTAGAAACGCTTCTTTCTTTATCTGGTTTGTTGACAACCTTGACAGATGAAATCTCCCTCTTGGGGGAGAAGATTTGAAGTCCAGAAGGTATCCCTGAGATATGATCTCTAGAGCCCAGGGATCCTGAACATCTCTTGCCCAAGCCTGGGCGAAGAGAGAAAGTCTGCCCCCCACCAGATCCGGTCCCGGATCGGGGGCCCTCGATTCATGCTGTCTTAGGGGCAGCAGCAGGTTTCCTGGCCTGCTTGCCCTTGTTCCAGGACTGATTAGGTCTCCAGCCTTGTCTGTAGCGAGCAACAGCTCCTTCCTGTTTTGGTGCAGAGGAAGTTGATGCTGCTCCTGCTTTGAAATTACGAAAGGAACGAAAATTAGACTGTCTAGTCTTAGCTTTGGCTTTGTCCTGAGGCAGGGCATGGCCTTTACCTCCTGTAATGTCAGCGATAATCTCCTTCAACCCGGGCCCGAATAAGGTCTGCCCCTTGAAAGGTATATTAAGCAATTTAGATTTAGAAGTAACATCAGCTGACCAGGATTTTAGCCACAGTGCTCTGCGTGCCTGAATGGCGAATCCTGAATTCTTAGCCGTAAGCTTAGTTAAATGTACTACGGCTTCTGAAATGAAAGAATTAGCTAGTTTAAGGACTCTAAGCCTGTCCGTAATATCGTCCAGCGTAGCTGAACTAATGTTTTCTTCCAGAGATTCAATCCAGAATGCTGCAGCAGCCGTGACCGGCGCGATGCATGCAAGGGGTTGCAATATAAAACCTTGTTGAACAAACATTTTCTTAAGGTAACCCTCTAGTTTTTTATCCATTGGATCTGAAAAAGCACAGCTATCCTCAACCGGGATAGTGGTACGCTTAGCTAAGGTAGAAACTGCTCCCTCCACCTTAGGGACCGTTTGCCATAAGTCCCGTGTGGTGGTGTCTATTGGGAACATTTTTCTAAATATTGGAGGGGGTGAGAATGGCACACCGGGTCTATCCCACTCCTTAGTAACAATTTCAGTAAGTCTCTTAGGTATAGGAAAAACATCAGTACTCGCCGGTACCGCAAAATATTTATCCAACCTACACATTTTCTCTGGTATTGCAACTGTGTTACAATCATTCAGAGCCGCTAAAACCTCCCCTAGTAATACCCGGAGGTTCTCCAGTTTAAATTTAAAATTTGAAATATCTGAATCCAATCTGTTTGGATCAGAACCGTCACCCACAGAATGATGCTCTCCGTCCTCATGCTCTGCAAGCTGTGACGCAGTATCAGACATGGCCCTAGTATTATCAGCGCACTCTGTTCTCATCCCAGAGTGATCACGCTTGCCTCTTAGTTCTGGTAATTTAGCCAAAACTTCAGTCATAACAGTGGCCATATCTTGTAATGTTATCTGTAATGGCCGCCCAGATGTACTGGGCGCAACAATATCACGCACCTCCCGGGCGGGAGATGCAGGTACTGACACGTGAGGTGAGTTAGTCGGCATAACTCTCCCCTCGCTGTTTGGTGAAATTTGTTCAATTTGTACAGATTGGCTTTTATTTAAAGTAGCATCAATACAGTTAGTACATAAATTTCTATTGGGCTCCACCTTGGCATTGGAACAAATGACACAGGTATCTTCCTCTGAATCAGACATGTTTAACACACTCGCAATTAAACTTGCAACTTGGCTACAGTCTTATTTAACAAAAAACGTACTGTGCCTCAAAGAAGCACTAAACGATTAAATGACAGTTGAAATAACGAACTGAAAAACAGTTATAGCATCAATCCTTAACACAATTTAGCAAAGGTCTGTTCCCATTAGCAAAGCAAAATCAATTAAATCTGAAAGCATAAAAAAATTACTGAGTAACGTTTTTTATCACAGTCAATATATAAGTCTCACAGCTCTGCTGAGAGAATCTACCTCCCTCAAAAGAAGTTTTGAAGACCCCTGAGTTCTGTAGAGATGAACCGGATCATGCAGGAAATACAATGAGTAACTGACTGGAAATTTTTGATGCGTAGCAAAGAGCGCCAAAAAAACGGCCCCTCCCCCTCACACACAGCAGTGAGAGAGAAACGAAACTGTCACAATTAGAATAAGCAACTGCCAAGTGGAAAAATAGTGCCAAACATATATTCACTCAGTACCTCAGTAAATGCAAACGAATCTACATTCCAGCAAAAACGTTTAACATAATTAATACCTATTAAAGGTTTAATGTACTTTTCACAGAGTAATTCCAGTGAGTAAAGTATACATACATGACATATTATCGGTATGGCAGGATTTTCTCATCAATTCCATTGTCAGAAAATAAAAACTGCTACATACCTCTATGCAGATTCATCTGCCCGCTGTCCCCTGATCTGAAGCTTTACCTCTCCTCAGACGGCCGAGAACAGCAATATGATCTTAACGACTCCGGCTAAAATCATAGTAAAACTCTGGTAGATTCTTCTTCAAACTCTGCCAGAGAGGCAATAACACACTCCGGTGCCATTGTAAAATAACAAACTTTTGATTGAAGTCATAAAAACTAAGAATAATCACCATAGTCCTCTTACACATCCTATCTAGTCGTTGGGTGCAAGAGAATGACTGGGAGTGACGTAGAGGGGAGGAGCTATATGCAGCTCTGCTGGGTGAATCCTCTTGCATTTCCTGTTGGGGAGGAGTTATATCCCAGAAGTAATGATGACCCGTGGACTGATCACACATAACAGAAGAAATAAAAAAATGAAGAAATTAACAGCAGCCAATCAGCATCGACAGTGCTGAGGTCATGAACTCTTTTACTGTGATCTCATGAGATTTCATTGTAAACTTCCTTACACTGAATAGGGAAATAAGATGAGTGTGCACTTAAGCTTCAATCCTTCGGCTTTCCCGGGACAGACATATTGATTTGCTGCTTAGAAGTCCTTTACAATGGGAGGTGGCTACTGAGAAACTTTGGAGGTAAAATATCTTTCTTTTTTACATAGAGACGTTCAGGTGATATTTTCTAGTCAGCTTTTTACAGCTATGCTGCATCAGTTTCAAGAGTTTAAACATTTGGGTATTATGGCCCTTTAAATATGAAATTTGAAGATCATAATAGGAGCACTGTATGGGAGCAGGCAGAAAACCATTGGTCACGAAAACAAGCCAATCAGCAGTGGCAGTCACAGGACCCAGCTGTTCATTGGCTGCTCCAGTGTGGTACTTAAACTGTGTGTTCAACCAAATATGCATGGTAGGGGCTTTAAATAACATAATTGCAGGGTCACTAATGCGAAAATGAAATGATCTGATAAATTATAACATGTATTTTTTGCACAATAATGTCCCTTTAAACATATTTTTTGTTCTAATAACACATGGCTATCCAGAATATAAATTATTTCTGTTGTGTAAACAAAACCTATATTAAAAGGGATATTCCAGTTCACTATTTTCTTTGTATTGATTAAAATAGGACATGTTAAAATGTATTAGTTCATGTTCCTGCCCTCAATCAACTAAAGTGTTAATGCGCTTATCTCCACCAGCAAATCAGACAATAGTTGTACTTCTTGCTAACACTTGTTGGCTGAGAAAGGCAAAACCAAAAATGCAGTATTATTAAAAAAATATATATCTTTGCATCTGCAAACCCTGCTCTCTCTCAGAGTTCGACAAACCCAGCCCGGGAGCCACTAGAATTTTATCCTTGGCTCCTAACTTTGTGGGTTATTCTCCATATATCTATATACAAATAACCACGGTCTGGCTCTTAAAGCTAAGCCTGGCTCCTAAATTTTAAACACATCTGTCGACCCCTGTCTGACTTTTATGTATTTTTTTTCTCCAAGTACAATGAACCTTTAAAAAGGCAGCTACAATTTATCAATGTATATAAACAAATTTGTGTAATAAAATCAGTAATAGCTTCTGATGCAATAAATGTATAAAAAAAAAAAAAAGTATAAAAAAGTAAATGAATGCCAATATAATGCTACATGTCTAGAGATTATGTATTTTTGTCTGCTATAATCAGTTGATAATCTAAAATCCTAAAGTAAGTCAATAATTGGCTCTGCAGAACAGAAATTAAAAAACATAACACAACATAATAATTATAAAAGAATAGTGGGGGTTTTTCCATTATGGACGATTGTTTTGTTCTGATAATAAAGGTTCTTTTCGGAAAACAATTGTAAATTCATAAATTAGAAAGGTAACATTGTGGATATATTTTCCCAAAGTAAATAGATCAATTAGATAAATAAATAAATAAATAAATACTCACCAGAATTTAAACTCTGGCAACCTTCTGATAAAAGGACGAAACTCTTCGTTTTGTTTAGTGGGTAATGATGGACCTTCATCTAAAATAATAATACCTTTAGTTTGACTTGTTTAATTTTAATTTGCTTTATAACGTATTACAGAAAAATCGGTCTAAAGTCAGGTGGGACAACCCCAGTATATTAAAACAGCATTAATAAAGACAATATTCATAAAAAGAGTTGGAACCTTTTAATGCATAGATAAGCGCATATGAAGTCATGCAAATTCTGTAGGCTACAAGTTTGCTCTTTCAATGACTCCTGGCATCTACTAGACACTATCAGTACAATTTAAAACTATACTGGTTAAGTCTATTATAGCTAGCATTGGTCAGGGAGGTTGTGGTAAAAGCGTGAGGCCATTCAAAAATAATTAGACATTTACTAAACAAATCACAAAAAATCTCTAAACATTTAAAGGGCCACTGTAAGTAAATATTTTCTATGCCTGTTACTAACTAACTACCCCAAATACGCTTTTTATCAATAGCATTTCATTAACATATCTCTACCGTATATCAGAAATCTTGTCTGCAAATTTAATTGTTTTCCAAACCCACTTTGTGGGTATCCTTTGCTCTGTACCAATCCGTTTACAATACCTAGGTTTCAAAATGGCGCTTTAAACACAAAGTTATTGGTTTAAGTATTTTGAACATGCAGTGCTGAAAATAGTGGGCAGGATAACGTGACATCATCGGAGAATAAAAGATATAACTTTTAGAACGTTATGAAACTTCGTTTTGGAGAAAATATAGGTCAGTAGGTTTTAATTAATGTTTATTAACTTTAATATGTTTGTTGTTTAGCTTAAAAATTATAACAGAAAGTTATCCTTTAATAAAAAAATAAGAATAATAAACAAATAAATACCATTCAATCACACATACATATTGACAATCAAAGTTTTATTTAAAGGGATATGAAACCAAAATATTTTCTTTCACGATTCAGGTGCTTAATCCAAAAATGGGCCCGCTCCTAAGCTTATATTCCTGCCTTTTCAAATAAAGATAGCAAGAGAACAAAGAAAAATTGTTAATGGGAGTAAATTAGAAAGTTGCTTAAAATTACATACTCTAGCCGAATCATGAAAGAAAAAATAAATATGGGTTTCACATCCCTTTAAACCTGTAGAAACCCTGCCCAAAAATTCAACACTTTCTATCTGCTCATTAATTTTTCTCTGCTGCCACCATGTGGTGGTCTGGATATTGACCAAATCCCTTGAAAACAAAAACAAAAAATGTAAGCCACAATTTTAAAATGTATTAAAACAGTTGTGGTGCATTATGGGTCCTCTACATTATGGAGACGTTTAAGTATTTTGTCCTGGAGTTGGGATATTATACTTCTAATGTATTGCACCTCTTACTATTTGCCAGTGATAAGATACACAATACATTTGGTATTACTAAAGGATATACATTACCAAGACAGACTTTTCACAATCTCAGAATAAATTAACATACTGGTTATGTGTGAAAAGGTTCTGAATATGTTAACACATTAATTGCTGCAATTATTTTTTAATGACCAAACTCCCCCACAACTTTATTTGACGGAGCCAATCTGGACTTGTTAACAGAGTAGACAAGTATTCCCATTTTTTAATACAAGTTGCATTGTTTTACACTTCCTAAACTTATCTCTTGCTGAGGCTAATTAAGAGCAGTTATGTGGCAGGATAAGTCTGCAGTGTACACCCCTACAAATGATTAATTCCAGGTGCTTCAGCCACACCTATTGTTAACAGGTGCATACAATCCAGTACATAGCCATCTCCAAATCTCCATAAACGAACATTGGCAGCACAATGGGTCGTACTAAAGAGTTCAGTGACGTTCATCACATTAAAGGGACATTGAACAGTTAACACATTTTGTGCAGCTCCCTTTAGTTATGGGTGCTGCCATTTTGAAACCTAGGTTACACTGCAGGTTTGGCAAGGAGAGTTGCTGCACATGTGCAAACACACCAGCACTGGAATACAGTGAAGGGTGGATTTCCACATGGCTAGAGGGAGGTGGGAAATAACCTTGATACTATGCTTATGAAGAATGTTTGGTGTTCAACGTACTGTAGAAAATGACCGTTTAAAGGAACATTCCAGCCAAAATTGAAATCCATATGGATGAATTACAGTTTTGAATAGAAACAATTTTGTAATATAGATGCATTAGCAAAAATGCTTCTAATAAAAGCTATAGCTGTTTCAAATGAGTATTTAAGTATGCACCGTGCACCAGCATTTTAAATAAAACACTAGCTCAGAGAGCCTAAGATGCTTGTACCATCTGGTAATGACTGAATTTGTTAATTGCTTATATGATACAAGTCCCACTGGTGCTCTGAGCAGCTGCAATATTTAAAATGTTGGTGCACTGAGAATATCTAGCTATGCTTCACATGCACGTGCAGAGAAAAATGTTAATAAAACAGTGATAACTTTTACTAGAAGCATTTTTGCCAATACATGTATATTGCAAATATGTTTCTATTCAGCAATGTAATACATCTATGTGCATTTCAATTCTGACCGGAATATCCCTTTAAGGGAGTGCTAAAAAAAAAGCTAAATCCTATTCTAGACTTTTTGTCATAATGTATATTAAATGACAATAACAGTCATATTTACAATAAAACCAAAAATAAGATTATAGTGAAATATTTAAGATTTTATTATTAAACACCTAAAAAATTATGTGAATGTTACAAAGATAGTAATTCAAGATTGAAGGGATATGAAACCCACATGATTCAGATAGAGCATGCAGTTTTAAACAACTTTCTAATTTACTCCTATTATCAATTTTTCTTCGTTCGCTTGGTATCTTTATTTGAAAAAGCAGGAATGTAAGCTGCATTTAGCTACCAATCAGCAAGTGCTACCTAGGTCCTGAACCAAAAATGGGCCGGCTCTCTCCTAAGGTCACATTCCTGCTTTTCAAATACAGATACCAAGAGAACGAAGAACAATTGATAATAGGAGTAAATTAGAAAGTTGCTTAAAATTGCATGCTCTATCTGAATCGTGAAAGATAAAATGTGGGTTTTATATCCCTTTAATAGATTTCAGTATCACAGAAAAAAAAAAAAAGAGTTGGACAACTCTTAAAGATATGTAAAATTGTACAAAAAGGTTTATATGAATAAAACATGATATAGTATATTGAAAGCGTATGTGATAAAAATGATAATAAACATAAAAGATGTTGGTGCAAGGTCCAGGGGACCAATAAAGCTTTTGATTACCCTCGGAACCTTCCTATCCAACAACACTGTTACTGCGCTGCACTAAAAATATGCAGAGCCTGCCTCTCTTTCTTGTTCCTATTCTCAGTGTGGATTCAGTTTATATGTATCTAAGTCTGTGTCCATATATCAGATTGTAGCATTTATCTTGCTATAATATTGATCTTTTTTTTTTTTTTATTTCTTATTAACATTTTTAAAATTTGCACATAAGCGTTTCAATAAAAAACAAAAATGGGACCCCGTATTCTAAAGAACTTGTTTGCTAAAATATAATGGAAGTGTAATCTCTGCACCGACAATACGGATTGGTCATTTTTTTTTTTTTTTCCTCACCGTACAGATGAAATGAGGAAGAGGAGATGAACAATAATTGCTCACAGTTAGGCTGGTGATTAGATCTTAGTTCAAGTCAGATAAAGAACAACCCAACAACAAATTTCACTTTCTCTGCATCAGAGATACAATAAACAGGTATCTTTAAAGGCTGCGATATTAAACAATACTTCTAATATAATGCTGCATAACAGGCAAGTAACATCTTAAAGGGACAGTAAAGGTAAAGAATATTCTTACTACATTTACAGGTAAAAAAAAAACTTTATGCAAACTGCTTGGGATTTTGGAATATTTGCATCTGTAAGATGGGACAATTTGGATAGAGGATAGAACTAAGTTTAAACAACAATATCATATCATTTTAATCAATATTTACATTTCATAATACAGCTTATACATGTACGAAAAAAGGGGGGTATCAATGGCACTACCGTGTGATGTAATTCACTATGACTGTACCCTCATAATATTAAGTAGCTTGTATGCTGGAATACCAATTGGGGTCGGTGGTGCTGTGTATTGAATAAATATTAGAAACAAAAGAAGAGTCCCATTCTAGAATACACTTATAGCACTCATAGTAGGCATAGGATTCAAATAATACTTGAAATTTAAAGTGATCAACAAAAGGAATCGCAAGATCTCAGACCTAAATAAAACATAACTTTTAATTTAAACACATAAAAAATGGAGTTAAAAATTGAGGGATGTGCAACTTAAAAACAATTGCTCGCACTAGGGTAATATAGTACAAATATTATGTCTCAAAATATGGTACAAAAGGTTCAAATGTATATATATTTTAATTGTTAGTTATATATGTGAAAATATAGGGATCTATTAGTGTGTTAGATCCAAATCACATAAAAAACTTCACTTGTGTTAAAGAATAATAACACTTATGAACCTAGTAAATTATGAGAGTCTAATAGTTATTTGTACAAGTAACTGATATCAATAGGATTAGTTCATTGCAAGAAATATATTATAGATCAGTATATATATATTGCATACTAGAGTATCCAAAAAACTGGCAGTGGTTTTTTGTGTGATATTTACTTGGGTGTCACGTATCAGTACATTAATGCATACTTGGGTATTCCAGGATAGCTTGACAATAGGGTCACTTGTATTGCTGATAGTTGAGTTTATGGGTTCCTACCATTACACTCTTCTCAAAGTGAGAACACAATTATACTTGGATATCCTATATCAGTGTGGTTGGTGCATACTGTGATATTTCAGCAATGCCTAAAGCATCAAATTATTGGTGAGGCTGTCCGCTAAAAACATAATTTATGCTTACCTGATAAATTCCTTTCTTCTGTTGTGTGATCAGTCCACGGGTCATCATTACTTCTGGGATATAACTCCTCCCCAACAGGAAATGCAAGAGGATTCACCCAGCAGAGCTGCATATAGCTCCTCCCCTCCACGTCAGTCCCAGTCATTCGACCAAGAATCAACGAGAAAGGAGTAACCAAGGGTGAAGTGGTGACTGGAGTATAATTTAAAAGATATTTACCTGCCTTAAAACAGGGCGGGCCGTGGACTGATCACACAACAGAAGAAAGGAATTTATCAGGTAAGCATAAATTATGTTTTCTTCTGTTATGTGTGATCAGTCCACGGGTCATCATTACTTCTGGGATACCAATACCAAAGCAAAAGTACACGGATGACGGGAGGGATAGGCAGGCTCATTATATAGAAGGAACCACTGCCTGAAGAACCTTTCTCCCAAAAATAGCCTCCGAAGAAGCAAAAGTGTCAAATTTGTAAAATTTGGAAAAAGTATGAAGCGAAGACCAAGTTGCAGCCTTGCAAATCTGTTCAACAGAGGCCTCATTCTTAAAGGCCCAAGTGGAAGCCACAGCTCTAGTGGAGTGAGCTGTAATTCTTTCAGGAGGCTGCTGACCAGCAGTCTCATAGGCTAAACGTATTATGCTACGAAGCCAAAAAGAGAGAGAGGTAGCAGAAGCTTTTTGACCTCTCCTCTGTCCAGAATAAACGACAAACAGGGAAGAAGTTTGGCGAAAATCTTTAGTTGCCTGCAAGTAGAACTTGAGGGCACGAACTACATCCAGATTGTGTAGAAGACGTTCCTTCTTTGAAGAAGGATTTGGACACAAGGATGGAACAACAATCTCTTGATTGATATTCCTGTTAGTGACCACCTTAGGTAAGAACCCAGGTT